>NC_051178.1:212862604-212865104 GCF_013339695.2 Rhipicephalus sanguineus | reverse complement strand
CAGCGGAGAGAGCGGAAACCTCCGGTAGCTCGGACGGGTCGCTCTTGCTTGGTTTTCCCATTGCGCGCGCGGAGAACGTGCTCCCCAGGGCTTTTATCTCGCATTTTTCACGCTATGGGTGCCGTTCCTTCGTCGTACTCGAAAGCAGGCACGCAGTCCTGCTGCATGGTGAACTGTCACAAAAGTTTAAAAATGACGAACAGCCGAAAACTGCCCGTCAAGTTCTACCATTTCCAACGCAAGCAGTTAGAGGAGCAGAGGCGTCAAGAGTGGATTACGGCAGTTCGCCTCGATGCTTTCGCAGTCTTCTCACCTTGAAGCAATTTTAATCGTACACGGTATTACGAACTATTAACGAGGAGAAACGCGATGATCATGCTCATTTGAAAGGAAATTCGTTTGTGAACCGAAGTCATAACAAATAGACAGCCGCTGTACGTTTCGAGATTGCGCGCTGGCTTTCCGAGTCTAACATTTGTAATGTGACAGCAGCGGAGCATGTGGGCTTAATACACCACAGTTTAAATACCGTACCGTGAGTACTAAGTGTTTAATTCAGCTGATTGCAGTACATTTCCCGTCGCGGCTCACTAAACAGAATTAAGCTGCATGTTTGCATTGAGTGTTTATATTGGCCTTGCATGCGACACGCTGTGATTGCTTAGCAGGCTGAAGTTGTTCGCTGCTAAGATCGTGGTCATGGGTTCGATTCACGCATACGGCAGCTGCATTTCGATGGGAGTGAAATGCAGTAACACCGGCGTACTTGGATTTACGTACACGTTGAAGAACCCCAGGTGGCCGAAATTAATCCGAAGTCCCCCACCACGGCGTGCCTCATAATATTGTCGTGCTTTCGGCACGTAATATATAGCCTTGCATGCGCGTGAGCTGCGGGCAATATACAGGTGCCGCTTTGGAAACGAGCTGAAAAAAGATCCCAGGCGGCAATTAAATTTTCGATGGCTTCGCGAAATCCGACGCGCTTATCATCGGGCACAAATCTCGGCATAATCAAACATGCGCGATCCCAGTGGGTATTGTATAGTATGATGCTGACCAAGCGAGCTGTCGAGACAACCAAAGCGACATTCGAATCAGCTTTTTTATAACACGGTGCGTGATCAGGCGTCGATATTATTCGAAATGAAACACATCTCTGCAAGAAACATGCATGGTCGAAGTGGGCATGAAATGTTTTTTTTTTTTGCGCGTATCATTAGGCTGTCAAAGGGAGCTCCAAAAAATCCAAGTGACATTAAACTTGCGATCCGACGTTATCATCCCATGCAAACCTCGGCAAAAGCGAAAATCCCACGAAATTGAACACTGCGGATTGCGATGCAGCCAGTGACTCAACAGGGCAGATGTAAATTTATGCTGTTCACACTGAGCTCATAATAAATTTAAAGCCGCACGACAAACTTGGCATCCAAGCAATCGAAAAGTTATCAATAGAAAACGCACGCGAAAGCGTAGTGGATGTTTGCTGACAGCTCCGAGTAGACACGACTGCCGCAACGAATGTGCGTTTTACCGGTGACATAATTACAGATATCGCGCAGTCACCTCCCTATTCATGTCAAAGAAATGTGCCCGTCCAGCATCGGCACGCATGTAGCCCTCGTACAAACAGCATTGTCCTTGACGACCTGCTCTGTCCCGAAAAGGTGGTCGATCAACCGCCCTCTTCTGGTGAGATTCCCACCGTGAAAACGTCTTTTCCATCTCTGGGATGTTCTAAACCTTCAGAGCAAGCGACACGTGAAGTTGCACGTGCACGGCGAGCAGGAAACAGCGCGTGCAGGGTGCGTGAACGTGCTGAGACAGCGCTGTCAAAGGCAGGCGCGGGGAAAGGAGCGACCGGTTTTTGCAAGAAAGGTGGCGAAACGCGTGCGACGCAGCGCCCCCTGGCCGAGCTTGGGAGGCCTATGTACCGCTTGCAGTGCTGCTTCAAAAGGATTTCAAGCTTGACTGGCACTTCCGAAAAGCGAACTTGATAAAATGAGAAAGGCTCGTCAATCACGTTAACGGTGAAGAGCAGACGATCGACAACAACGACGCCCAACTCAAAGCGAAATGCATTTCCCAAGTCGCGATTACACCGTGTAGGACGTATACGGTATACCTCGAGGTAAGTCTCATTCTGTCATGTTAAGATGAATAATGGTCCACACGCATTCCGAAATGAAGCCGTACACGCTATCGATGTTCTGCGGCGTGGACTACGAATCACATGATTGTTGTTTTGATATGGCATGCTTACAGTAGCAGCCGTGTACTTTCGTTGTCGCGGCGTGCGAAAAAAAGATTATAGGCTTCGTGCGCTGCTGTTTCAAATCGGACATGCGCGCCCCTGCGGCGACTTCTGGCAAAATGTCCCTGTTCCCTCCACACAGAAGCGCTTGGCCGCAGCTGGTTGGCAATGGCCCCTAGCAGCGCAAGCGTGTGTACGCTGCGAAAAAAGTCGACTTCTAGATCTGCTCTTGAGAGTTCGCAT
>NC_051178.1:212827672-212862504 GCF_013339695.2 Rhipicephalus sanguineus | reverse complement strand
CGAGTAACGGAGGCAGAAACACCTCACAACACCTAGTGCGTAACGGCAAACACAGTAGCAAGCGTGGGTCGGCTGCTGCACGCAAACCGGCAATAAATGCGCCAGTTCGGAACCGCAGCGCCACATTGGACGCGTGACACACATAGTTTCTGTCCTACTCCCTATAGTAAGTCTACGGGTTCCACGTTTGTCAACCAGTGTGCAATAAATACTTAACCGCACTGAATAGCTTACTTGACCAGCCGTCTAAGTGAAGAAATAGTCACATATGCGTCAGTCCATCACAGAATGCAGGCGTTCTTACTCGGCGCCGTCCAAACATCCGCAGAGTAGGTAGCAGACGAACAGGTTATAGGTGCTAAGCGCCACCAACGGTGCGCGGTTGAACGAGAGCGGGGACACGCGCTCCCATAGGAACCCCGCCATCTGGGCAGGTCAGGAGTACAGTAGGTCGTGCACGCGAGGGCAAGCGGAGGAGTGCGCTCATAGTTTCCGTTTCTCTATGGTGCGCTTCCCATGCGCTTTCCGACTCAGTGGTCTTGCCCATCTGCTAGGCGTACTTCCAGCACGTTCGAGCGGTCTTCGTCATCCGGCATTTGTTTCCGATTTGTCCACTCTGAGCAGATTTTTAACGTCTTCTTCGCTGCAAAGCAAAGACTAACAGGAAAGTATGTTTCCAAATATGCGCCGCGGTTATCGCTTGTGTAGGTTCGTAGCTGAAACTTGAAAGTTACGTGTTGTCGGCGCAGGCAGTGTTGTAAATGAAACTATGCCGACTAGCCTTCAGTGTTTTCATGGGTGAACTATATGTTTCCAAATATACCCGTGTGTCGCGGTATTGCACGTGTGCGTTTTGATAGCTGCTATAGTTAGCGGGTGGCGTACGTGCTTCGCGGGCTGTGATGTGAATGAAAACATACCTTGAGTGTTTCATGTTTAGTCAATACCCAGTGAAAATATTGCAACTGGCCCAACTGGGAACAGTTCAATGGTGGTCAAATTCCCAGTTGGGACCCACTGGCAACTGGTCCCAACTGGGAATTGACCATAAACACTTGACCTGGTCCAGTTGGCACCCACTGACAACTGGTCCCCACTGGATCCTGCCCATAAACCACTGATCTGGTCCCAGTATTTCCAGTGCAATTGGGACCAGTTGGCAGTGGGTCCCGCGGGGGCCAGTGGCTTCTTACAGAGATCTCAGTAAGAGCCAGCTGCCCGTTGCAAATGGGGTCCCATTAGGAATATGTCTGAAGCTGGTCCCATAAAAATTAAACCTGATGTGGCTATTTAATTCCTGGGGCTACAGTGCAAGATAAAAAAACAACCTTGGATACTCCATGAAATGTTTATTTTACAAAACATTCACAGCACTCAATTTTTTACGTGTTTGGCGCAATCCTGAATTTTTTCGTGAGATCAGTACCGTGAACAATGGGACAGCGTTGCTGCAAAATAGAGGTAACATATGTACATGCATGTCTCAGAATAGCCATATCGATTTAATATCACAGCGAAACCAGCCTTCTAAAATTCACAGTACGAACACTATTCCATGAGATCATGCCGGATGTAATCCGATTTTTTTTTTAAGTTAGTAGCTTACCTCAGCGGCAAAAAACATAAGACTAGGGCAGTAAGGCGATCGAAAGCATCTTGCTTCCACTCGAATGTATTACGTACCTACAGATGCAACAGGTTTGGGAATATCCATTTGCAATGCAAAATACGGGCCCCTTTGCGCTTTCTTTAAAAGTCGCGGACGGAGCTACAAGTTTGCACGAGTACTTTATAGTTATTTAGCATGCCGTTCAAAATACTATGCACGGCACTCGTTTCTGTGATGCTCCAAAACAAATGGCAGAAAAAGTAAGCAAGCACTCCGCACAAACCCCTAAGCAAACATATTACAGAGCTTGCAGTACACGAAAACTTGTTACAGTGGCGGCGTTCCATCGTCTGAACACTCAAACACTTTGCATGCATTATTAGATGTTCTCTAGGATATTGAACAACTAGCACTCGAAGCATAAGTGATATATAGTTACCTTCAAACGGCTGCAATCGCCGACAAGCCGCAGGCTTGCACAGCTCCGCACACAATGGATCCATATCCTTGTTGTCACAGAATAAAACACTTGTCCGGCGTTCACCATAAAGACTTGCCAGAGATGAAACTGTCGAACACTAATTCGACAAAACTAAATACGCACGCCATGACTGCACGTTCCTTTTGAAAAACAGGACAACTAAGCCCGCTTCTACGGCCCACCACCACAGAACACTTCCACCACTCGGCAGCTAGCCTCGTACACATGTGGTGTACGAAACAGAGTAGTACGGCTTGTGTTCTAAATTTTCTGCACTTATTATCGAGCTTCTTTCTTCCATTAAATAGTGCGGAATTGGCATGAATTAATTCTTTTCAGTTTTGATGTGTAATCTTTATGTTCATTAACGTTTACTGCTTCATTGTTTGAGCGCGCGGTATGAATACGAAACTGATGTGACGGCTGTCGAGGCAGTTGGGGAGAGAGCAGAGAGAGTGTGGCGTGCGTTTGTGTCGGCAGCATCGTAGCAGCATGTCGGCGGCAGTTTCGCAGTGGTAGCTCTCGGCTCTGCTCGATTTTTCTTGTCGTACGTATGGAAGTAATCGCACACAAGCCAATCGAGCAGGCATGCTCTCAGTGAGACAACGGCAAATAATACCCCGACGTCAATGGGCCCGCTTCGCCTGCGGGTATCCGCGATGGAAGTAAAAATATTGACAACAGCTGATGACAGCAGATTGATGCTAAAGCAAGCGTACGTTGGAGGCACTATGTTGCGCATTTGCGCAACGGAATAATCGACGATAATACACGATTTTAAAAAATACATATCAGGTCAGCTAAGACTGTTTATATTATTGTAATGCGTTAAAACAACGCGAAGAGGAGGAGACGTCTAAACAAGAAAAGATAATCATTTGCAAACCATGAGACGCTATTTTCTATTCTCTCATCGTCCTATCATCTGTGTTCATAACGGCCCCTTACAATACTAGGCCAGTGATCAGGTACCCTTCTGTGAGTATGACACAAAAAACTCTTGATAAAACCCATTCGCTCAAGTCCAGCAACGCTACGTCGCATACATTCGAGTTCAATTTTTTTTTCGTTCACTGTGAAGAATCGTACAACCAGAAAACTGGTCGCACTTCGAGTTAGCACAATTGGGACCATTTGCTTCCAATATAACTGATATGGTTCAACTCCAGCCTGTCTCCAGTTCAACTGGCCATGGTTCCGTTGGTGGCCAGTTGAGTTGTAACTGGACCAGCTGCTAACTGGAACCAGTTGCAATTGGAATCAACTGAACCAGTTGAGTTGTAACTGGACCAGCTGCTAACTGGAACCAGTTGCAACTGGAATCAACTGGGACCAGTTGGTTTCCAACTGGGGCCATTGGCCCACAATGGGACCATTTGATCCAGTTAACACCAGTTGAAACCAGTCGATTCCCATTTACACATTTTCCACCTGGGTATGCGCGCGGTATCGCTTGTGTAGCGTTCGTAGCTGAAAGTTAACGTGTTGTCGTGCGCAGGCAGTGTTGTAAATGAAAACTATGCCGACTATGCCTTCAGTGTTTCATGGTGAACGATATGTTTCCAAATATACCCGTGTGTCGCGGTATTGCACGTGTAGCGTTTGTAGCTGCTATAGTTAGCGGGTTGGCGTACGTGCTTCGCGGGCTGTGATGTGAATGAAAACTATACCTTGAGTGTTTCATGTGTTAGTCACCAAGAAGTGTATGTAGTGCACGTGTCAAGCTCTGAATTACGAAAGTCTTTTTTGCTTGTTAATTCGTAGTGTCATACTTGTGTTATAATGTCAAAATTTGTTTCTCACAGTCATGTTCGGAAAAAGGCCCGTTGTGAAGTTGACAGTCTGTTTGAAGCTTTAGCAGAGCGTGACTCCGTAGCGTCACATGCACCGTATCTCCAGCATCAAGCACGAGGCGAAAGTTGTGGCAAAATACGCAGCTCTCGAGTAACTATGCCTATGCAGTATTCATTGGGAAGCGAATCGAGTGAAGCAGGATCGAAACTCGATTGCGGTGGTGACTTTGATAGCGAGAGCAAAGTCTCGGTGGACGGGGTCGATGGAGGCCTGGAACATGAGGATAGCGTTGGACGAGGAGAGTGCAACGTTCTCAATGTCTTTCCTGGGTCTAATGCTTTGGAATCGCGAGGAACGAGAGATCGTGACGTCAGCAGTGAGTCACCTACCTTCGCGAAAAGTCTGGCTAAGTGGGCGGTGGAACATAACATAACTCAGCGATCATTGACGCCTCTCTTGCGGCTCTTAAGGTCACATGATTGCTTCAGTGGCTTACCAAGCGATGCTCGTAGTTTGTTGGGAACCCCCCGTAACACTGCTGTTGCAGCAGGTATTGTAGAACTGTCTCCTGGAACCTACTGTCATTATGGCTCAGGAAAGGGCTGGAACACATTTTGGGCTCCGCAGAGCGTGTCCCAGATGTAGTACCCCTTTGTTTTAATATAGATGGGCTTCCTTTGGCAAAGAGTTCGAAGCAGCAGCTTTGGCCAGTGCAGTGCTGTGTCCGTGACCCAGACTTGGCTGATGATTTGCAGAAACCTTTTCTTGTAGGTGCATTTGTGGGTCCTTCAAAGCCAGACTGTGCTAATGACTTCTTGAAGCCATTTGTTTCAGAGCTGAAGGAGCTGCTTCAGTCTGGTATATCGGTATCTTGGAAAGTAGCAGAAATCAAAGTCAAAAGCATCATCTGTGATGCGCCGGCTCGGGCTTTTATATTCCAGATTAAAGGACACAGCAGTTACTATGGCTGTCCAAAATGTACAGCAGAGGGTAGCTTTCGTGAGAAAGTAGTTTTCTCTGCAACAGTAAGTAGACCTAGAACTGATGAGTCATTTCGTCAGCAGGAGGACATGGATCACCATCTGGGAGTAACAATCTTGACTGAGCTACCAATAGACTGCATCATATGTGCACCACTTGATCCAATGCATCTGTTGTATCTTGGTGTTACGCGTAAACTTGTGAACCTGTGGTTTTCAGGACCTCTCAATGTTCGAATCGGGCCACTAAACCGAACAGAAATATCAAAACGCAGCTGTTCTCTTGAAAAGCATGTTCCTCAGGAGTTTGCACGTAAACCGAGGTCATTTGATGAAAAAGACAGGTGGAAAGCTACTGAGTTCAGACAGCTCTTGCACTAAACTGGACCTGTGGTACTTGAAGGCAACCTTTCTGCTGCTGCCTATGCTAATTTCTTGACACTGCATGCAGCATCAAACATCCTTAGCACACCTTCTCTCTGTCATGAGCATGCAGACTATGCACAAACTCTTTTGGAGCATTTTGTCAATGGCTTTGTGGAATTGTATGGTGCATCAAATGTCTCGTACAATGTTCACTGTCTTTTGCATCTTGCTGCTGATGCAAAGGTGCATGGTACTTTAGAATCTTTTTCAGCATTTGCTTTCGAAAACAATTTGCAGATGATCAAAAAGCTTCTTCGCCGGTCAGGCTGTCCCCTCCGCCAATTGTACAACAGGTTAAAAGAAAGTGACAACCTACAGAGCGTTTCCTCATCTTGCACTGTTGATGGATATGAGCTGCTTGGTAGCCATGAGGCAGCTGTTACCCTACATGCTGCATGAACCCTCAATATAAGGCAGTCAAATTTCGTTCCTTTACGGTTACCCTTAAAGCAGCCAACAACTGCTGCAAAGTTGGAAATGCGATTGCCTTTGTTGACGCTATAGCACACAGTAGCCAAGATGAGAGCCCTTGCATTGTAGGAAGGCAGTTTCTAGAAGTGAAACCACTGTACACACAACCGTTTGACTCTACTAGGCTCAGTATTGCTGTTGTTGACAGGCTTTCAAATGTCCAGTGCTGGTCAATCACTGACATTCAGAACAAGCTGGTTATCCTTCCTTACCATGATAAGTTTGTATTTGTACCTTTACTTCATACGAGCTAGCTCGAACACTGTTCCTATGTTGAAAGAATAAACGCTGTTTATGTTCTAGCTCCTTGCTAATTTGTTGAATGCAGGCTACAGCAACAAAGAACTGAAATTTGTGCTAACATTCTGATAGAAAAATATTTTAATCTCTTCTAAAAAATGCATTCAGCATAGCGATGTTTCTTCATGCTGCCACTTAAGTGAGTGTATTAATGCCGGCAGTGTTTGATAGTAGCTGAATAAAGAAAGGTGGTGCTGACATTATGTCATGTTGTAGCTTCTGCAACTAAAAATTTCTGTACAACATTTATAATTTTGTTACTTTTTATGAAGTTAGTTTGGCAGATGAGATGTCTAATATGTCCACTGAAATCTGAGAACACTGTAAAACAAAGGCAGTTGTTCGCGTTAGCTTTTGCGAAAAAATTTTAACCAGTCGATGTTTATGTTCATTTTTTGTCTGAGAGTGGTCACAGACAATTTTTTACAGATGCGCTTTTCCATTGTGGAATTTACTGAAGAGAAAACAGTAGCTGTTGTGCCCAACATATGGATTGTTGGTGGCAAATGCTATTGGCCACCAGGACCTGGCTGCAAAATGGCAACTGTTCAAAAAGCAAAAGCCCCCAACAAAGACTGGAAAATGTACAGCATTGTGGTGAAAACTACCTACAGTAAGTTTATTATGGATAGCTTTAACTTGAGTATGATGCATGCAGTTTCTCTGAATATGCGGGTTCTTATTATAGGCACATATCAAGAGGCTCGTAGAAATCTGGATCAAGCTCAGTACTCTGATGTGAATCTGAGCACCTTCAGAAACGGAAGGTTAGACTGACCCTTTGGTTTACCATCATGCTACTCATATCGCATTTATGTTCTTTTTTCCCCACTCCTCGAACCTGCTGTGCAGTTTCGAGACAAAGCCCACAGTCTGTTGTTCTGTCTTTTTAATAAGGTGTCAAAGCCAAGTCGTTACATTAGCGATGATGAAGTGCCTACTTTTCATTCACGCCTCACTGGTTAAATGGACCGTCCACAGATGAACGTAAGTTGTCATACGAAGAGATTATTCTCTTTTGTAATATTCCTTTTTGCATGCAGGAATGGAGAACACTTGTGCAAATGCTTGCGACGAATTTCACGAAGGAGGAAACCAGTTGCAAGAGGTTGGCAACCAACAGAAAGGACAGGCAAGCAGCAGCTCACCCTTTTACAATACGTCATACTAAGTCTCTCTTTGTTGCCACACTCGGTCAATGCTGCATATTTCTTTTTAAGATGTCAAAGCCAAGCCACACCTTCAATGCTCTTTTGAAAACCCCCCAGCAGCTTCCCTGGCCCATCTGGTTCAACACGTAAGCAAATAAGTCCTTAAGAGTGCTTCTTGTCTGACATGGTTTTGAATTTGCAGACAGAGACTGCGACACTCCGGCAGAAAACACTGAAGGTAATCATCCACATTTCTGGCCTCATCTTCAGTTGACTAACTACTCAATACTTTGCAGATCTTTCAAGTGACTCTGACGAATCGGAAGATGGTTGTGGTAAGCATTGTACTTCCACTTTCCTTATGCTGGAGAGCATATATTAACTTATATGTAATTTTAAAAAAGTATCCTTATAAAGGCGCCATTGAAGCATGTAAATCAATTTAGCTGTATCTAAAACTTAAGATTTCTAGGCCAAGTTGTAGGGCTGCTAGGAGCCCAGCACAATAAATTGCATAGTTTCCCTTGAATGGATATTTAGTCATCCCTATATTCTGGGCAGCTGGGTGACGTTGCAGCACTTTCTTTGCAGAGATGCTGGATGGCCAGGAGACTGAAGCTGGCATGCGTGACTCTGGTAAACTGTGAAAGCTTCTCGTTAGTCATGTGTTTTCAGTTATATATGTGCCCCCGGTAAACTTATCAGTCCAGTACTGATACTTTTTTAACCAAACCTGCATTAAAATTTTCATGTTTTGTCTGCAGCCATGGCTTCACCTCCTGCACGGGCAAAAAACAGGAAGGCGCTAACCCCAGAGGGTACATTCAGCATCAACTAATGAGATTTTCATAGATATTGTCTGGTTAAAGTGCAACTTGGATGCATGTTCATGTTGCCATGGTGCAATGTAGGGCTAGTATACTTGAGAGGAATTAGTGTGCTGTTTTTTGTTGTCAATACAGCTTTTCACGTATTCACTAAAGTAAAGCTTGTCTTATTCCTCCACCTCCGTGTAGGGTAGCCAGCCAAGCCAAGCTTGGTTAACCTCCCTGCCTTTCTCCTTCGTTTTTCTCTCTTTCTATTCATTCTTCCCATGTGTGCCTGACTGATTAGCATACATGAAGTTTCTGTAAAGGACTCCCGACATCGAATGTTAAAGCTTGAAATGTTTGTGTTCATTGATTGTCTAGCGTACACAGGCATTACTGACTTGAGCACATCGTTCCAAATTAATGTGGTGAATGTTGCCTTTGAGAAATTTTAATTTGGTTTTGAACAACCGTGACTGTTCATCTGAGTAGGCAGCACATCTGGATATTGTCACTAGTATGATTAGGACAGGGGCCTCCTGTGATGTTTAATGATTAATGAGAGTATTCTCAGTCTCACAGACAAGTTTGCAGCGTTATTCTTCACTCTGTTGTGTGGCTGCTGTCAACGTGGTTCTGGCTGTTAGCACCAGTGCATGGCTTTTTTGACTGTAGCAAGGAATTTTTTTTTTCAAAAGGGCACACTCGTGATAGAAATGTGGGTGCTCGGCAGGTGGGTGTGTTGTGTCGTTTAATTGTTTACAGAAATTTCCGCGCTAACACTTGCCTGGAGTGTCACACCCTAACATCCACTAAAGCATTCACATGCACTTTCAAGGTCGCCAAAGTGCAACCACATCTGGCCATCCACGTCGTCCGTCTTTCTTTGTGTTTGTTGAAAAATTTTAGCGCTGTTCCCCTTCTTCGCACTATCTACCAACTCACTAGCCCAAGCTTCAACCTTAGCACATCTGGCATTATGGCACTCCCCTGTGGTAGGCCACTAGTTTATAATTTTAGGTGGGAGTTTTGAGTGATGTCGAAATTGATCATAATTATACTTGGATAGTTATGATGCATTACAATATTTGAAGTTCAATTTTGGGATTATCAGAGCTATAAATTAGCACAAAAGTCACAAACAAAGATTGGTTGTTAGGGGTCTGCAGGCTTTTTGTACCATTTTATTTCAGAGTTCCAGCATGAAGTACTCGTGAAGCTGACAGTGCTGCGAATGGTTCAAAAGCAGCATGGGGAACTTATACATGGGCTGATTGGCCGGCTTCGGTCCAATGCTGCCAAAGGAAATGCACCTTTAGTTTCCAGCCCGTTCTCGGAGTACGAGTCACTGAAACAGTTCGATAACAAGTTGACTGGCCAGATGAAAGATGTGCTTGTAAGTGCATTGAGGTTGTGTGTTGTGTGTGTTTTGCTGTCTGAGGGCCACCTAATGTCTTCCTTCTTTTCAACACTAGTGCAGTGTGTAAATCCTCAGCCACCACTGAATAGAATTTTAATTTGTCCCCTAGGTTACATATATTTATAGAAAATTTGAAGTAGTCGATGTACTCTTTTAGTAAAGCCATTATTTTTATATATATTCATGAGATATGTGCAGTTTTTAATTGCATGCTTACGATAAGTGTATATTGGCTTGCCTCTATTTCAGGTGGAAGAGCTTGCCAACAAAGGTGGAATCAATGCTGCTGCGTGCACAAAAAGAATTCTTTGCTACCTGCTCTGTGACAATCTTGCAGCGGAATTCTCATGGCTTGGAAAAAAGGAAAGCGTAGATTCAGCGAGCTCCGTCTTGCCTCTTGCATAATAAGTAAGTGTTTTTCATGTACTTGATTGATAGCTTCTCTTGTTTCCTTGGTGAAAGAGGTCTCTCCGTTCAACTAAAAACTGTCAGGTGGCTGCCATTTGGACTTTGCTTTAAATGTTTTAAGCATCATGCTTTTGCTTCTAGGATTACAGAAAAGGGAGAAGGCAGGGAGGTTAACCAGACAGCAGTCCAGTTGGCTACTCTATGCAGGGGTATTGTTGTTATAGTGTTGTTACTGGTGGATCCGGAGGGGGGGGGGTCAGATGTCCTAACTCCTTCCCCTCCTTAATTCTTGAAAGCCGAGTGTGTGTGTGTCGTTATCAATGAATCAACTTCGTGTTTAGTCCCTCTTAAAAACAGGTGGAAGAGAGGTGAAAGAAAGCTGTCTTTTGGTTTTGTTTTTGCTCCTATCGCAAGGGTTCACGGCAGCACAGTCACGTTTGCATATTTATACCAATCAATAGAATAGTGAAATATATACATCATTTTGAACATGGAAGTAGAGCTAAGATCGATAAAGGAACAACATGGGGAATATAATCATAGTGCACAAAATATTACTAAATAAGTCACTTGCATTTACAAATTTATTACAAATTTAAAGCTTTAAGTATCAGACTTCTCATTAGCTGCCCCCCCCCCCCCCCCGGACAAAATCTTGTATCCGCCTTTGACGGTTGTCATCGGAAAGAAAATCAGGCTGTTGGCTTGATTGAATGTTTAAGTTGGTGTCACTTTTTGTCTCTCAATTATTGCTTTGACTTTCTCAAAGGTGCTGTGCAAAAGGTTCACGCTGCAAATGAATTTGCCATAGAGGCAGCCATTCGAGAATGGCTGCGTCATGCCCCAGCAAGGCGCAGGAATGCAGCAAGAGGTAATAAACCTGCTATGCATTTTGCAGTAAGCTTAAAGGAACTGACAGCTAATTTCTGCAGTGCCCAGTTTTTTTCTGTTGCAATCGAAGCTCATTGGTCACAGTATCCAGTCAGTGTGATGTAAATGGAAAGCACTGTAGAACGTTTTTTAAAATTTTCTATCTGCTTTGTAGATTGAGTTGTGCTTGGAAAACATGCTAGAAACAGTGATATGTGAGCATGATAACAATCATATGCCAGCATTTGCGAGAGTTTATAGGCTATATCAGTAGTTCTGCTCATCCAGTGGTGGCACCCATTTATGGTAAAACTAGTAAACAGCTTTTTGTATCTCACATGAAGACTACAGTATATGTAATCACTCTTAAGTTTGCCTACAAAAGCACTTGAGTGCATCTCCATGCAATCATGGACACCACAGTTCACAGCAGGTGTGCTGTTCCACCGTTGCCGTGATGCTGGCTTTGCTTCTCAGAACATTTTTTTTATCTTGTAATGCTATGGAATAAATCAAGTGCACATGGCTGTGTGACATAAAGACCACAGTTTAAGCAAGAAGTATAATGTATTAAATGACAAGAAATTGCATAGTTAGCTCAATTCTCTGTCGCATTGTACCAAGCCTTCCCTGCAGAAGCGGTACATGCATTTTTTTTTAACTTTCTATAGCACTTTATACTTCCTACTTAAATCACAAGCACCATGATAAAAATAGTCCCGAAAGTTAGTTTTCATTTCCACTAGAATCTTGTGACATGTTCTGATCAATTATTGAGCCCTTTAATGGTTATGTTTCTCATCATATTTGGACGTTAAGTTGCCTCTGAGAAATTTTCAACAAGTTGAATGTTATCCCATAACTTTATGACACAATGTGGCAGACAATTAGGCATACACTGGAAACTCAAATGTGTGTCCAGTGTAGCTCTTATCTGCTGCACTTTAGTATGAAAACATCACTCTTTGTAGTATGATGTTCCGAAACTGAAATTTACAACGAAGCACGAATTAGTGAAAGGTCTTTGTATTTATTTATTGATACTCTTAAGGCCCAAGGGCATTTCAGAGTGCTCTTTAGCTTCTAGGAATAGCTATACTTACATATGCTGAAATGAGTAACGTGGTTATTGCTCATGTATGCATTATTAATCTGCATTTGCTGTGTTTCTGCAGTATGCATCATCTTTCTCAATTTCTTCTGCTAAGTTGAGGAGTGGGGCATTATAATCCAAGCCAAGCATTTCTTTCTCATGGTAATATTGAGTAGCAGTACTGCTGGTATGCTCATGCTTGGAATGTCTTATAGTATTTCTTTTCGCTGTTTTTGGATAGCTTATATTGACTCTCTTTTTTGTTGTATTCTTAGGATCAAGTGGTTGTGATGAGTAGCCGTGCAGCATGATGAAGCCTTAAAGGGGAACTTCGTTGAAGACTTTTGTTCAGCAATTTTTCATTCACATCACTTCGAAGCGTTCAAGGCGAACTTCATTGAAGACTTTTGTTCAGTAATTTTTCATTCACATAACTTTGAAGCTTTCAAGGCGAACTTTGTTGAAGACTTCTGTTCAGTAATAATTTATTCCCATAACTTCACTTACATTACCCTTACATTCAAAGACTGATTTCATTTTATGTTCAATAAATGTGCTTGAAAACAATGTGCTGTCTGCTGCAATAAATCTCTCAGGTCTTGGACTCAGCATAAACATGCAGGTTAGACGGCAGCTTGTGCTTGATGATAATGCCAGGCTGGTTGGGGCTTTCTTTACCAAACATTGCTAAAATTTTGTGAATGAGAACTTTTTTCTATGCACTTCCTCAGGCTTGCTGCATGTATAGTTTTGTGTGCTAGAGACCTGCGCTCCCACTGCAGTCAGGCTCTTAGCTGGTGTGCTATACTTATAGAAAGCATCAACGCCGTGAGGCTGGCCTTAAATTTGTCTGACAGCAATCCGGCCAGCCTCACGCCTTTGATGCTTTCTATAAAGTATAGCCGAGCGGCAATAAGCAAGACTGCCATGGGACCGCAGGTCTAACACACCAACTACATGCGGTAAGTGTGCGAAGTGCATGAAGAAAGCTTTTATTTACTAAATGACAATGTCTATGTATATCTATTAAATGTCCATTCAGTGTTCATGTGTAACGTGCCTGCAACCTTACTCGGTCGAGCTTTTTATAGTTGCGGGTACATCTAATCTTCGTAATTTGGATTTCTATGGATATCTAAGAGACATTTACAACGTCCACGAGAAACATACCATGGATGTCTACACAATATTTGTGGTTCACTGGGTGGCGGCCTACTACTACGGCAAATCCGTCAGGCAGGCTCGGTACGTACAGTCGCAAACTTTTTGACAGTGAACACGGAGCGCGTGTCTTTCCGAGGTCCCAGCGCAGTTAAGCGGCGGAAGCGAGAAGCATTGCTCATGCGCAGTGCGTACGGCGTGCGAGAATTCTGCCGTCACGCGCATTGCGTCAGAGAAGCAAGCGCGTGTCTTGTCCGCTGCACGTATACTGCAGTAAGAAAACCGCGTGCTTCAAAGTGAGTAAAAATGTTCAACATGCAATAACGTTCCACACGATGCACGAATCAACTAGAAAATATGTTATTGTTTGCTGGCGTTTTTCAAGATCATTTTAGGTGTTTTCACCGACGCACATCGTGTGTTTCAGCATGACCTGGTGCCGGTACACACTGCAACAGTTACGAAAGAGCACATAGAAATCGTACGATCGCTGTGCTGTTCTGGCCAGCACGAACATTTGTGAAAATATATGAGAGTATGCAGAAAAGGAGGGCGCTGGCGCAACACCCTGCTTACGCGGCGACACTGGGACGAGCTCTAGGTAGCCGTTCGAGAAGAGTGGGAGAATCTTCGAGCGAACCATAACTTTCTGCCAGCGCTGTAGTCGTCGCTGCCCTCTGAAATGGCAGCAACTTTTCTTCCCAAAGGGGGACATCACGAAATACCAAAATACCATGAAACAAAATTATTCCAGTTTACTGATACTACTTCTTTAAACGTGTCAGTCATGTGAAATGTGCACCGAGTAACGGTTCGGATGTTTGCGTTTCTTTGTCTGTCCGTTGTACGACTACAAGAACACAGGAGGAAGAAAAAGACGAAAACTGGGTGACACGTCAACCATAGGAAGCACAACGTTTGAACTGAAAAGATCCAAATTTTAGCAGCCGTATTAATGCGGTCACCACCGAGGGGCGAAAAACAGCCAGCAGACGACACACGAGCGCTCCTGTGACGTGATGCGCGGGAAGGGAAGCTACCCTCCTTGCGCATGCGCTCACATACTGTGGAGGCGCTAGTAGTACCGATAGCCACGCGCTCCTGTGTTCACTCTCAAGAAGATTGCGACTGTACTACCTCGGAGTGCCGTTCAATTCATACGCCAATTCTAGATGACGCAGTTTTCTGTAGCACGCACATGATTTAGCAAAGCATCGTTGATGCACGGTAACGGAGCTGAAATATAACCTTTCACACCGCAGCAAATAATTAGGTGGCGAGCACTTAGCACTTTCCAAGGTTTGGGAAAGTATTTTGGTCTCATATCCATTTCAGTGCAGCTCATGACTTCATCCGGTGAAAGTGGCACGGGCCGTACGTCCGCACGTCCTATCAGTTCCTATGCTAACAAACTGGTTGACCCTCCTCCTGGCGCCATCTTGAATCGCATCGCATGGCACGCCACCTATAGTTCGTGGACATTGCGAATACGCCATACGTATCGCGCGTTTGCTGTTCGGCGCCTTTCTGGCGCGGTGGCTCGCCGACGGAGCCAGCCGGGCTGGCGCCGCGCCTCGGCCTCCTCTCTCAGTCTGCTCGGTCGCGTTTCGTCGGTAGCGCGGGTTGCGTCAGTTGCCTGTCGTGCAGTTTTGTGTTCGAGCAAAATTGCGCATCTTCGGTGGCGTTGACGCCAGGCTCCGTGCTCGAAGTCACGCTTGGAGGGCGGAATATTCATGGAGCTGCGGACACGGACAACGTGCGCCCGTTAACGGTGAGTGTACTGCTTTCGTAGGTACTAATTATACAGCTTTAGCTGGGCGTCTGCAGCAGCTCTGCGGAAGTTATCTGCCAGCCATTTCCAACAGCAGCCTGCGTCCGCGGGGCTGTTGCGGATGCCCAACTAAAGGTGTAAGTTAACGGGCTGACACTCTTATGCGCGTTGCTGTACAAGCTCCCATAAAATGAGCGATGCAAACAATTATCAAGGGTCACTTTTTGCTGATCGCACATTGTGTTTGCACTGCTGAAGGTGCAAGATGTCGTTTTGAGATGCGCTTTAGTCTGCTTCATAACATTTCCATGAACCTTGAGTGTCCAGCGTGCTTCCGCGCGTGGGAACGTGAAAACAAGCCCGTCCACAGAACGCTTCGAGGAACTATATATAGACCTTATGCAAAATTGCTGCCATATGTCGGAGGTTTGACGAAGCTACCGATTCGGCGCCATGTTGGAGGCTTGTGTCCGAACCGTATTGTTATCAATGCTATAACTTCTTGCTCGTATCTGCTTTTATAGTCGGCAATCGGGGCAAAAAAACTACAGACGAGCCTGTACACATTACTGGCATTTCCTAGTTTTTACGTTGACAATTGTTACGTGTGAAGAACGGCCTCGCAACGAGAAGAAGGTACAAGTTTGTCACTGAGTCACATGTAAGCCTGTCGTCGTTGAGAATGAAGCTTTGCGCTTGGTTATAAATTTCGTCTGTTTTCAGTGTAGCGAATGAAGCGTTGTTAGTTATCGGAATATCATGCGTGTTGTGCAGGATGGTTGGGAGGAGGCATTAGCGCGCGACGCGGCTGGGCACAGCGATGACGGTAAGAAAGTGCTGTTGACCCATTTCAAAGCGTATTTCATAAGGGACAGCTACGTCGACATAATGTATTGTGTATTGTATTTGAAATGAAACGTTGTCCTGTTCGTTAGTTTTGAAACAAGAAATATTTCACTGCTGTGGTCACCGCGTTCACATTGTCGCTTTCGGGGCCTACTGGCGCCTTACAATTTCAACCCGTTGCAGCAAGGCAGTTTTGCGTCGCCGACTGAACGCTTGCGAAACCACCTCAGCGCGTAACCAACGGTAACCCACCCACGGTGGAATGTAACACATCTGCGGGAACCGCATTTTTTAAAAGTTTCATACGAAAAGTTCCACACACAAGCATCTGTTAACATTTCCCATCACACCGGGGCGCAGGATTTTCCGAAGGGGGATCAGCGTCAGCTGAGAGAACCTGATATGTGCTCTTCTTGGGGTATACATAAAAAAGAAAGTAGGGGGGGAGGGCCAGGCCATCCGGGCCACCCCTCTGAATTTGGCAGTAATAGCACATGAAATGCTTGAAAAATACGCATAGGAAAGCAGTACGCGCGCAAAGCATCCCACCAAATGCTACCTCGTTAAACTTCACAATCGAAAACAAACTACGAACAACACGCTCCAGCACAATCGGTCCGTTCGCTGAGAATCGATGACTCGCACGAGCTACTTAACACATCGCAATGTGATAAAGTAATGGTGTCAACAACTGCGCAGGCATGCGCGAGTAGCCGCGATGCAGCTTTGGAGCTCGTACACGAAGCCGATTTGTCTGTGCCTGCAAGTACGCGACGCGAAAACTGTCTCTTTCCGGCATGACACGAAGGAGTGTTCTCTGATGAGTGCCGATGCTGTCACATACCACATCTATTAAGAACGGAGAACGTAAACACGGCGTTAGTCGTAAGCAGTAGCCGGAGCAACAGAACGATCTGCCGTTTCTCGTCGGCCGCAAGGAAATCTAATAACACACGGAGGCTAGTTTCCTGCAAACCTTTTTAAATGCGAAGCATTTCTTAGCGAACTTCTGCGACTTTGAGCGTATCTATCTATCTATCTATCTATCTATCTATCTATCTATCTATCTATCTATCTATCTATCTATCTATCTATCTATCTATCTATCTATCTATCTATCTATCTATCTATCTATCTATCTATCTATCTATCTATCTATCTATCTATCTATCTATCTATCTATCTATCTATCTATCTATCTATCTATCTATCTATCTATCTATCTATCTATCTATCTATCTATCTATCTATCTATCTATCTATCTATCCGCCTACGACTTTGTGCTCTTCTGGTCGCTTGATTAATGGAATGTACACCAAAGTTGGGATGGTGTAACATGACTGTATGACGAACATAAATGACAAGTCATAACATGAAAATCATGACACGCATGACATGTACAGCATGATTTACATGCCACGCTTATGGTGCGCTGGCGGTCGTTTCGCTAGCTTGATCTACCCCGAAATTGGTATTGCGCGACGTGACTGTGTGACGAACATAAATAACACGAGTTAACACGAAAATCATGACACGCATGTCATGTACAGCATGACTTACGTGCCACACTCATGGGGCGTTGGCGGCCGTTTCGCTAGCTTGACCTACCCCGAAATTGGTATTGCGCGTCATGACTGTGTGACGAACATAAAAACACGAGTTAACATGAAGATCATGACACGCATGACATGTGCAGCATGACTTACGTGCCGCGCTCATGGGGCGCTGGTGGTCGTTTCGCTAGCTTGATCTACCCCGAAACTGGTATTGCGCGACGTGACTGTGTGACGAACATAAATAACACGAGTTAACACGAAAATCATGACACGCATGTCATGTACAGCATGACTTACGTGCCACGCTCATGGGGCGCTGGCGGCCGTTTCGCTAGCTTGATCTACCCCGGAAATGGTATTGCGCGACGTGACTGTGTGACGAACATAAATAACACGAGTTAACACTAAAATCATGACACGCATGTCATGTACAGCATGACTTACGTGCCACGCTCATGGGGCGCTGGCGGCCGTTTCGCTAGCTTGATCTACCCCGGAAATGGTATTGCGCGACGTGACTGTGTGACGAACATAAATAACACGAGTTAACATGAAAATCATGACACGCATGTCATGTACAGCATGACACGTGCCACGCTCATGGTGCGCTGGCGGCCGTTTCGCTAGCTCGATATACACCGAAATTGGTATCTTGCGACGTGACTGTGTGACGAACATAAGTAACACGAGCTAACATGACAATCATGACACGCATGTCATGTACAGCATGACACGTGCCACGCTCATGGTGCGCTGGCGGCCGTTTCGCTAGCTCGATATACACCGAAACTGGTATCTTGCGACGTGACTGTGTGACGAACATAAAAACACGAGTTCACATGAAAATCATGACACACATGTCATGTACAGCATGACTTACGTGCCACGCTCATGGGGCGCTGGCGCCCGTTTCGTTAGCTTGATATACATCGAAATTGGTATCTTGCGACGTGACTGTGTGACGAACATAAATGACACGAGTTAACACGAAAGTCATGACACACATGTCATGTACAGCATGACTTACGTGCCAGGCTCATGGTGCGCTGGCGGCCGTTTCGCTAGCTTGATCTACTCCGAAGTTGGTATTGCGCGACGTTACTGTGTGACGAACATAAATAATAGGAGTTAACATGAAAACCATGACACGCATTTTGCTAAACGACATACAAGACGATGTATACAGCTCTTTGCTGGCTGTTTCGCATTACATCGATTCCCACAATGCGTGGGATCTGCCGGCTTTTTTTCAGCATCCCATTTTCCTCAATCTCAGCAACACGGCACACGAAAATATGTCGGCACTGCCGTTCCTATCGGCCGCCACACGTCGATACGTACGCTCCGTGTATGCACATGCGGAGCGCGCGTAGCCTTCAACATGGCGGAAATGTGCATGGCGGCCGCTAGATGGTAGCAGATTTTGCATAAGGTCTATTATGGTTTTTCTTGGCTTAAAGATGGTAGTTTGAGGTGCAGATATAGTAGGATGCTTCCAGCACGTACGCGTTAGTCACTTAAATTGGACACGCCTCGCCGGTAAGGCGAAAAAGTTCGAGACTTTGGACGGCGCGCGTTCTTGCGGTCGCCGCCGTGCACTTTTTTCCTTCGTTTCTGTTAGCTGTTTTCGTGGTTTGCCAACATCTGCGATGACGCTATAACAGAATCAAGTGAGCGTACGTGATTGTGGGAGTTGTGTGTGCTAATTCTAGCATATGACATGTCTGATCTCGACGTAGACGGCGTCCGCACGCGCTGGGTGTCGTTGGGGCCCTCGTACTCGCATGTGTTTGAGTATGGGTTACGTTTGTAAAACATGCGGTCAGTAACCGCTCACGGCGTGCCCCTGCTGCCGGAGGATGTGCTTGGGTGTCGGGGGGGGGGGGGGGAGGTGGCCGACAAAGGAAGTAGTTCCTTGAAATTAGGGGAAAAAAGCAAAAACCGTGGAATGGGGCTGCCTCATTAACAGCAGGCTTTTTAGGCTTGAGTTCCAGCCGTGGCCGGCGACCGCTCAAAACTCGGCGCAGCTGGGCAAAGCCAAGTGGAAGCATAGCATAGCCATGCACAGTATAGTATAACAAGTAGTGGGAAAGGGAAGTGAGGATGAGGGAAAGATGGAGGGGAGTAGGTAAAGCATAGCATAGTATAGCAAAGGTGTGGGAAATGGAAGTGTGAGGAGGAGGAGGGTGAGGTAGAGCAACGCCTTTAGACTCCAAGGCCGGAGCGCTCTGACGTCGCTGGTACTGACGTCAGCAATCGGAGGCGGCGGCGGGAATCCGGTTTTCCCGGCAGCACGCTTGAGCGGGTCACGCAGGAAATGACTCAAACGCCGATGGATGCAACTTGAAACACGCGGCACTGCTCGTCAGTAAGAAAGTCGCGGCATTTCTCTGAATAAAGAAACAATCGGCGGCAGAAACCTGCGGTATTCCTAGGACAGTTATGTTTGAACGAAATATCAGCATCCATAGCGAGAAAACTTTCTACTGAAAAGCGCACTATATTTGATGACCAAGCACAAGTTCAATGTGTTTCTTGCTGCCACGTCGGTCCTCTCAGCGCAGTGCGTGCCGTTTTTCGGAAATTGTGAGAACGTCGATCGTGCGTGCTGCAGCGTGTGTGGGGCATTGAATTCGTCTGCCACGCTATACTCACATGTCAACGCGATTCCTATTCTTCTGCCACGCTACATTACACATGTTAAACGCGATTCCTTGCCTGTATAGGGTCTTTTTGCAAATGAATTTCAAGCACCAGAATGGCTCTGTGGTAGAATACTCGACTGCCGCGCAGGGGACCCGGGTTCAAATCCCATGCGATCCCGCGCGATAGTGGTTACGCACACCGGCGGCGGCGGCGGACAACTACCCCACTGCCGTTGTGATCTGATAACAGTTCTCACTGTAAAACGTTTCGTCCCCACACCCTGGTCAAGCGTAGCGACTGCATTTGAGGCGAAACTCGCACGTCTTCGTTTCGGAAATACTTCGGGCGTAGCACACTTGATTTTCTAGGGTTGCAGAACTTGTTCTTAAAGGGGTGCTGACACAAAATTTCGAGGCCGAGATAACCAGCGGGATCGATTCTCGCGAACATGTGTATATCATCTGCAAAATATCAACAACAAATATAGCTTAGAAGGTATTGCCACGTGCGTTTCTTTATCACTTTTGCTGTATTCGGTTTTCGGCCACAAAGACTGTCAGCAACGCTCAGCGCGAACCGCGTCTCATCGTTCGAGAAGCTTCGCGATCGTTTTGTTAAGATTGCGCGCAAGACGCGCACACTCGAGCTTATTCTGGAATTTGCACGACAGCCAGCGATAACGCTGGAATATTCGACGGCACATGTTTAAATGCTGACGCGCTTCACCGCTTGTCAGTTGATCGACGGTCGACGCTGTGTTCGCCGCTATCACTGCATACAGTGTGTATTGCTGTAAATTACCTTTCCATATCTCGGCCACAAGTTCGGCCAAATAAACACTTTCATCTCGGACACGTCGCCTGCGGTTTTCGTCCACGTCACGACCCCGTGACATCTGGTGGAGGTGCGGGGTATTTGTCATTTGAAGACCCGGAAAGCTGGCTAGAAGCGTACGACCGCGTCGCCGTCTTCAATAAATGGACCAGTGAGGACAAGCTACAGCACGTATACTTCGCCTTGGAAGACGCCGCGCGGACCTGGTTCGAGAACCAAGAGCGAACCCTGACAACGTGGGACATTTTTCGCACCAGGTTCCTCGCCACATTTACAAGCGTCGTCCGCAAGGAGAGAGCCGAAGCTCTACTGGAAACCCGTTTCTAGCTCCCGAACGAAAACGCGGTGCTCTTCACAGAAGAAATGACCAGACTCTTCCGCCACGCCGACTCCGAAATGCCGGAAGACAAGAAAGTCCCCTTCCTCATGCGAGGAATAAAGCAGGAGCTGTTCGCAGGTCTGATGCGGAACCCACCGTGTACTGTCCAGGAATTCATCTCCGAAGCGACGACGATTGAAAAGACGCTGGAGATGCGCACCCGACAATTCAATCGCCGCTCGACGCCAGCGTACGCAGACGTTCAACCACTCTGCTCCGACGACCTGCGTGAAACGATCCGAGCCATCGTGCGAGAGGAGCTGCGAAAGCTCGCACCTTTGGCACCACCCGAAGTGACGTCGATTGCTGACGTTGTACGCGAGAGATCCAACAGTCACTGGGTGTTCCTCAGCCGGCACCGCCACAGCTCCAAGCAGTGAGCTATGCTGCTGCAGCCCGACGCAACGCCCCCCCCCCCTCCTCGCCCACGTCAAGACGCCGCACCGCCACAGCAGTTCCGCCACCAGGCACCACCGCCGCCAGCACCGACGTCATACCGCCCGCCAGCCGGCCAGCGATACACGCCAAGGAAGACCGACGTTTGGCGCGCCCCTGACAACAGCCCGCTCTGCTACCACTGCGGGGAGGCCGGCCACACGTACCACCGCCGTCAGTACCGACAGATGGGGCTTCGAGGATTCGCCGTCAACGCGCCGCGCCCGCAGCCAGGCGAACGGCCTCGCGACATTGACGACTACCTCACCGGAACACAGTGGCAAGAACGACGACCTTCCCGCTCGCCTTCGCCGGGCCGCTACATGTCACCGCACCGCCGGCAGTACACTGGCCCAAATCGGGGCCGGTCGCCTAGCCCGTATCCGGGAAACTAAGGGCAGCAACTGATGGAGGTGCGGTTGCTGTACGACGAAATGCCGAAGATCCTCCGCGGCCGCCGCGGCCGCCGCCGACGACAACGCGACGAGACCCGCAGAACACGACGCGAAGCAGACGAAGCCCTGCCGACGAAACCTCGCGGACCGAAGAAGGCCCGACGACGCAACATGGAAGGAGCGGAATATACCGACGCAGCCGTGACCCGACGCCGCGACCCAACCGCAACGCAAGACGACGAACTAGCGACCTCGACGTTCTCATCGACGGCCACAACGTCACCGCTCTCGTCGACACTGGGGCCGACTTTTCCGTCGTCAGTGGGCCGTTCGCCACCAAGCTGAAGAAAGTAAAGACCTCTTGGAGTGGACCCGAAATCCGGACAGCTGGAGGCCACCTGATAACGCCGATTGGTATCTGCACGGCGAGAGTCACCACCAATAACCGGACTTATCCTGCGAGCTTTGTAATCCTACAAAACTGCTCCAGGGATGTAATACTTGGAATGGACTTCCTAAGTGACCACGGCGCCGTCATCGACCTGAGGTCTGAGTCGATAACACTAACCTCAGATAAAGCGCTCCCGCACCGCATGACGCCAGGGAACCATGCATTGAATGTGATAGAAGAGCAGGTGACCATTCCGCCGCGTTCCAGCGTCATTATTTCCGTCGGCACCGAAAAAGCTGCGTACCTTGAAGGCGTCATCGAGGGCGATCAGCACCTACTCCAGAACCGTCAAATTTGCGTCGCACGAGGTATAGCCGAGCTGCGTGACGGTAAAGCAAAAGGTAGTGCTGACAAACGTCAGCCGCGAATATAGGCACCTCAACATTGGTACGGCGGTCGCCTACATCGAAGAATGTGAAGCCGCCAGCGATGCTTTCGCCCTCTTCGATGCTGCCGAACCTGCTTCGACGAGTCGAGGTCCCGAACCAGATTTCGACGTCAACCCGAGTCTTCCGAAGGTCAAGCAAGACCAGCTCAAAACCCTGCTCCTGCAATACAAGGACTGCTTTTCATCGTCGTCCAGACTTCGGCAGACACCGATCGCAAGACATCGCATCATAACAGAAGAAAGTACCAAGCCACTTCGTCGGAGCCCGTACAGAGTTTCGACGCGAGAACGTGACACCTTAAAGAAACAAGTCGACGAAATGCTACGCGACGACACCATCCAGCTTTCAAAGAGTCCGTGGGCGTCACCGGTGGTGTTAGTGAAGAAGAAGGATGGGACCCTACGTTTCTGCGTCGATTATCGTCGCCTGAACAAAATCACGAAAAAGGACGTGTACCTTCTCCCACGTATAGACGACGCCCTTGATCGACTCCACAACGCGAAGTACTTTTCTTCGATGGACCTCCAGACCGGCTACTGGCAAATCGAAGTCGACGAGAGAGACCGAGAAAAGACTGCTGTCATAACACCGGACAGCCAGTTCGCGTTCAAGGTCATGCCCTTTGGTCATGTATCTCGGCCACAAGTTCGGCCAAATAAAGACTTTCATCTCGGACACGTCGCCTGCGGTCTTCGTCCACGTTACGACCTCGTGACAGTATTTTAAATGAATTTTGAAATTTGCATGAGCGATCTACACCCTCGGGCTATTGACACCCTCAAAGGTGACCTTCGGTGACCCCCTACTTCGCTTACGTGACCACGCTGCTACAAGTTAAGATGACGTCATAGCCGCTTTTTTTCTTTTTTTTCCGGCGTTCGCTCCAGCAGCCTGTACTTATCGGCAGTCGCTCGCGAACCGCGCGGAAAAGCGTCACATTTCTGTGTGCTGACGTGATCTAGCGCAGCACCCGCTAGGTGGTGATAGCTGCACCCGGAGGCTTGTCGTTTTTGAAACCGAAACTCACACTGGCCGGTAATGAGGAGCCTGTAATTAATTATCTGTCGCGCGCTGCAGCAAACGATGTGCCGTGTTATGACTAATAGGCCCCCAGCAATCCAATGGCAGCAAAAAAAAAAAAAAAAAAAAAACGCGAGGCCGAAATTTTTATGTCAGTACACTTTTAATAGCAGTGACCAATTTTGCAGCCGTCTTCTCATCTCGAGGGAACTTGTGAAATGCGACTTTATCGCGACTGTAGGTGCTATTGCAGCCGAATGTCGCGCAGAACTCGGCACGGTGAGCCCGCTTAAACACGACGCATAGGCTGTTGCGAAGGCCGTAGAAACGCTACTTGTGAAATGAAGAAAGACACAAAAAAAAATGATGGCTATCCCTCCGTCATAGGAATCGGTATAGCACGAAAGTGAAATGTGTCGTCACAGAAGTAGTTTATTGTTTATAGTGCATTGGTATATCAGAGCTTGTACAATGTGTACTGTTGTTTGGCAGATATAGCACCGCTTGATGTCGATGCATCTCACTCACGTCGACGCCTAGTGGCACATCTCCGTACCGACGACCAACGCCCGTGATCATGATTTAACCCTTGCGGTAGCTGAAGTTCTTAACATATACGTAGACACCGCATATGGTGAACCCCGTGCAAAGATGGCATTAACAAGTACATAATAAACACTGACACGCGATATGCACTCCTTCAAAACGTCGTGAAATACGAAGAGAAACGCTACGCGCGTCGTGTCTTCCCTCTAGCATGACCGTTACTTCTCACATGGCGAGAGGGGAACGCGGTGCGACAGCCAGGCGAGCGTCGGAGAGCTAATGTTCGATATGAATGGATTATAAGCTAGGCTTGGGTTAAAGCTGCCACCTCACGGTGTGTTAAAGCGTTTACGAAATTAAACTTGTATCGGAAACGCACCGAATGGGACGGTCGTAGCAACGACGCGTTTTTTTAATATTTGTTTCGAGCCTGGTGGCACAGATGTCACCGCCCCGCTATAAAGGGGACGCTCATAGCATCCATCCATCAATCCAAGAGCACTGCGAGAGAGAATTGTTAAATATAAAAGACGCGTTCATATAGCCTCCGTAATGTGTTTGGCGATAGCTCAGTGGGCTAAACGCCCGCCAGCCATTGTCGCGGCGCGAGAGGTCATGGGTTCGACTCCCGTCAACGGAACTCTTCTTATAGTTTTTTTCTTTGCCATCTGATGGCGTTCATTTGCTGACGTACTTCCTTGACGGAAATGCGTCATCAAAGTCTTGGTGGACCCCGGCATAAAACACTTTCGTGTTAAAAAGATATCGAAAAAAACAGACAGCATGATAGAAACAGAAAGAGAGAGCATCAAAGAAGAAAGAGAAAACAGAGAGAGAGAGAGATAGAAAGAAAGAGTGAGATAGAGAAAGTAAGCATAGCATAAGGGTGGGAAAGAGAAGTGAGGGCGAGAAGGGTGAGGAGGAAGGGAACGCTGCCAGCTCCGCTCTTTCCTGAGTCTTCGCACCACTAGTGCGGGAAATAAAAGAGATAGAAAAAACGACAGAAAGAGATCAGAGAGAGAGAGAAAGGAAGCATAGCATGTAGTCACGTATAGTATTAACAGGTGGGAAAGGCAAGTGAGAGTGAGAAGGAGGGAAAGGAGCATAGCCATATACAGTACAGTATATCAAGGGAAGTTACGGTGAGGGAGGGAAAGGAGGGGGCCTTCGCACCACTAGTGCGACGCTGCCCCAAATTTTAAGTGCGAAACATGTCTTAGCGAACCTTTGGCAGTTTGAGCGTTTCTATCTCCGTATCTATCTATCTGTCTAGCCGCCTACGTCTGGGTGCTCTCATGATCGCCTCCTTAACTTGGTGTAGACCAAATTGGCATGGGAGGCAGGGGCGTAGCCAAGGGGGGAGTGTTGACCCCCCCCCCCCGAAAATTTTCAATTTGGCTTGCGTATATAACACCCACACATACAATATAAACGCACGCATAAACGTACATAAAGTATGGTTGAACCCCCCCCCCCCCCCCCCCCCCCCCCCCCAGGCCCCGGAAAAAATTTCTGGCTACGCCCCTGATAGGAGGGTAAAAAGGATTTGACGAATATGACTGCCGGGTCATGACATGAATAACGTGAAGTCCTGTCGGATACGTCGTCAAACCCTTTCCTCCAGACACGTGTGGCACATACCGTTAACGACGGGCCGTGGTGTACGGGTATGGGTATATACCCATGAACGGCGAGAACAGACATGGTAATTTAAATGCGAGAGCGTTAAGAAAGACCGACATCGGCAGCGTTGACCCGAGGAATGGAAATAATACAAATTAGGATGCCACCCGGAATCGAACCCAAGCATTCTGCGTGGCAGTCAGGTGTTCTACTACCGCAGAGCCACGCCAGGTCCTATGAGCTGGTTTGGCAAAGCAGCATATGCAGGCGTAATGTCGGTGCAACGTCGTGGTGCTGGCTATCTAATTTTTGCAAGAAAGCACTAAACACTACATATGTACTCCTACGATACAGGCGTCATACCACATTAACGTCTGTGGTTGCAGTGTTGGCTCCGCTTTTGTAGCAGTCTAATAAACGTTACACTTGCGTTCCTATGACTCAGCAAGCTATATTGAAGCATTGCTCGACCCCGGAGGAATACATTAAGAAATTTACGTATGATATTCACATGATTGCACCATAAAGTGCACTTAGTTTCGATAATACTGACGTATGTACTCTAACGTGAGGGCTGACGTTACGTCGCACCATAAGTTACCTTTTAAACGCCAGTGTTGTCCGACGTGCCTGGTAAGCCCACGATGGGCACACAGCTACTACACTTGCAAAAACACGTCGATGCACCTCGTAGCGCTTGGCTTAAAGCCATAAAGCCATAAAATACAGCACAGAAGTACTCGCTGACTGCTTCGAATGAAACCGACTGCCACAACGCGTGGGATCTGCCGAATTTTTTTTATTCCTTGCTGTGCAAGGATTTCTTAGGCATTTTTTATCGGACCTTCCATAGCCTTTGGCTACAGGTCCGTCCAGTGTTTGTTATCTGTATATATAATGTAATATAACATTTGATTTGATTCGAAACAAAACTTCACTAAAATACCGGTAACACGGTAAACGCGATCCGGTATTCCGGACTGCGTTTCACCGTGTTACTCGGTTATATAGCGCTAATAGCACCCCCGTCAGACCACAGTCGCGTGCCATTAATGGTTATGTTGACTCCCGTGACTCACCAGGTCGTCGGCGAGTATGAAGATGATGTGCGGTTTTCTTTCTTGCTGCTGCCTGTACGCAACTAAAGCGTACATTCCGTAGCCCCACTAAGCCTCCGATGCCGCCACCGACCACCTGGAAATTGAGAAAGCTTCCCTGCACATTCGAAACACACCGAACAATTTCTCATTGAAACTAGATTCTTACAAAGTGATGTTTATTGAACTTTCAAAAGATGATAGTAGCTGCTTGCAGCGTCCCAAGCATTTGTCATCGACATCGCCATAATCAGCCTGTCTCAGATCCGATAGGATCCCTCCCAATTATCTCCCCTGCGGACTCATTCCGTGCTATGTCCGAAAATTTCGTAATTTCTTCGCTCCATCCAACCCTTTGCCGTCCTTAGTGTCCATTCCGATGTTCTAACTGACCATCTGTCGTCATGACGTGACCTCCATTTTTTTCCCTTTTAATATATCGGCTGTTTGCTCTCTGATTCACTCTGCTGTGTCACTTAAGGTTGCACTTACATCACATTTCGTTCTATTGCGCACTTCTGTTGTGCATTTAGTGGGTGGTCCTTAGCTTCTTTTCGAGTTACATTGCTATTCTCCAGGCCCAATATGTTGGAACTGGCAAAATACAATAGTTCAACGCTTTCGGCTTTAGTTAACGGTCAGGAGTTAGAGTGCCTGCCGTATGCGCACCAGCCCATCTTTATTCTTCGTGTGGGTTTGCATTACACGAGTAGGCTCCCCTCTTGATAAGTGGCCTAGATACTCTCACCGATTCAAGGGTCCGGTTGTCTATCACGAATTCTATCACGCTCCGGTTGTCTATCGCCAGACCACCTAGCATTGTCTTTGTCTTCTGCAACCTTACGTTGAGACTCCCTCTAATTCCTCAATCATTTTTTGTAATTCGTCGCCGTCATTACTGAAGATCACGATGTCGTCTGCAATCGCTAAGATATTCTGCGTTAATCTTCGATTCTATTTCTTCCCAGTCTAGTCGCTTCAATATTAAATGCGAACCATTTCTTAGCGAACCTTTGACACTTTGAGCGTTTCTATCTACGTATCTACCATCTAGCCGCCTACGTCTGGGTGCGCTCATGATCGCCCCCTTAAACTTGGTGTAGACCAAAATTGGCATGGGAGGGTAAGAGGATTTGACGAATATGACTGTTGGGTCATGATATGAATAACGTGAAAATCCTTCCGCGTACGTCGTCGAACCCTTTTCTCCAGACATGTGTGGGCGCATACCCGTTTACCATGGGCTGCGGTGTACGGGCATGCGCCACAGGTGACTGACAGTTAATATATACACAGGAACGGCGAGAAGAGACATTGGTCGTTTAAATGCGAGAGCGTTAAGAAAAAGCGACATGGGCAGCGTTGACCCGACGAATGGAAAGAATAAAAATTAGGACCAAAATGATATCATGATATCACATTATTATTAAAGTTGTCGACATGCCTGGTAAGCCCATTATGTGCACACAGCTACTACACGTACAAAGCACGTCGATCCACCTCGTAACGCTTGGCTCAAAGCCATAAAATACAGCATAGAAGTACTCGCTGACTGCTTCGCAAGAAACCGATTCCCACAATGCGAGGGATTTTTCTTCTAGAAAAGCCTTTCTCGATCGGGATTTTCCTGCTTTTCTTGAAGAGTAGCTGCGGAGTCTCTGTACATATTGACTATGGTGTGCACACATGTTTCATGTACCCCTCGCCAACGCACCGCTGGTATTTCTGCCGAGTCGAATGCCCTTTCGTATACGCCATATGGGGAGTTTTTAAGAGCGAAGCTGCTCTTAGTCGAGGCTTTCATGTGTCGGCGTAGTGGTGATCACGTGGCCTCGCAGTGAGTGAGCCTCGGTAGGAAGGGGAGGGCTGCGCCGTGCTGCGAGAGGCGAGGGAGGAGGATGTCGAGGCTCAGAGGAGGGGTGAACCTTCGAAAAACGCGCCAAGACGGGGTGAGGCTCAGTGCAGTATAAAAGTGCGTGTCAGTGTTCAGGAGTCGGCGCTTTCAGAATGGCGAACACTTCTCGTTCTCCCGATGACGAAGCCGCTCGACGTGAGTGTCATGCCAACCGTCGCCGAGCCCACCGCGATGTTCGCGCAAGAGAGGCCGAAGCTAAGCGCCAACGAAAGGAAGACTAGAAAGACGTACATCGCCTGACGAAGCTTCGCAGTTGCGACAATGTTCGCTGGAAGTGGAGCTGGTTGGATTTTTTTCGGCAGTTAATTGTATCAATTATTTGATCAATCGCATGAAGGTGATCCATGGTATACAGTATCCTTTACTGAAGTCAGCTTGTGCTCTAGGTTATACTGTTCGAAATTATCCTCGAGAATATATTGTCTAATGCTGAAAGAAGGCTGCTTGCTCACTTGTTCAAGTCTTTCACGTCATCCTTTTTGTGTATTAGTAAAATAGTGGAGTTTTTCAACTCTGGTACATTGAAATTTTTAAGACATAATGTGAATGAAGCAAGCTTCTTACGTATAAAGTATCCACTATATTTAATGAAATCGTTTGTTATGCCATATTCTCCAGCTGTTTTACTGTGGTAGGGCGTTTCTAACCTTATCGATATTTATGCTTGGAACATCGGTGTAATGACCGATTTTGCTTTCACTTGGAGCAGGACGATTAACATTTGAGCTGTATGTAGCTTTTAGCAAAAGTCCTCAACCACCTTCACTGTGTCATTAAAAATGTTAACAGTGTTGCGGTGCTTACCTTTGACGGCATTCATTATCGTGCTGTCAATACATAGTTTGCCTTTACATGTCTTGATGCTGCCGCCTTTTTTTTTTACTGCGGTCTCTGTGGTTTCGACGTTGTAGTTTCTTATATCGCCAAGTTTACATTTAACAGGAGAGCCCTTTAAGCTTGGCAAAACTCCGTGCCGCTTCGACAACAAACAGTCATCATCACAAACGGCCTCTACCTTCGAACGCACAGCTGCGCCTAGCGCGTGCAACGTAATAACACGGCCGGCGCTCGCTCTCTTCGTGCTCTTTTTCACCCTCTGCTTCGCTCCCCGAACACGTGCGCGCGGCGCGCGCTCTCACGCTGCCCCGATTTGTCCGGCGTCGGATGCAGTAAATCGGTGGGGGCGAGAGAACGAGCACAGAAAAGGGGGGGGGGTAGAAGTAGAGAGAAAGGGAAGAGAAAAAAAATCACACCATCTCCCGCTAAAGGCGACCATGAGGCGATGCGAAGCAGCGTTTCGGCATGTAGAGCCCGCGTTTCAGAGGGGGAGCGGAGAGGGGGAGGAGAGAGGGGGAGAGAGGGAAAGAGTAGAGGGGGAGGGGAGAGAAGGGAGAGGGGAGTGGGAGAGGGGGTGGAGTGGGAGAGGATGTGTGTGGAGATGGCTTGCGCATGCGCAGTAACGGTGGTCACGCCGCACACCACCGCCACCACCACCGGATTGAACTCCGCTATAAGATGCTCCACATCTAAAAAGAGAGAAAGACAGACAGAGAACGAGATAGAAAGAAACAGACACAAAAAAGACAGAGCAAACAGAAAGAAAGAGAGAAATAGAGATAAACAAAGAAAGACAGAGAGAGAAATACATAGCGAGGGGGCGGCAAAGGGAAGTGAGGGCGAAGGGAAGGAGGAGGGGAGAGGATAAAGCACGGCATAGCCTTGTGTTTAGCGAGGGAAAGGGAAGTGAGAATGAGGACTGACTTGAGGGTGAAGAAAAGGGAAAGGAGGTTATAGCAAGAGGTGGGAGAGAGTAGTGAGGGTGAGGAGGAAGGGAAGGAGGAGAGATGGCAATAGAGGAAGAATGAAACAGGACAGAAAGAAGATCATGAAGGAAGATAATGAAAGCACCATCAAAAGGTGTCATGCTCAGCAGACACGGCGGGATGAGAGCTCGTCCCACTGTGCCTTCCTCGTCCGTGTCTGCTAGCGCTATCTTGACACCTTTTTGATGCATTTAGCCCAAAAGGCATAATGAAGAAAGAACGCAATCTGCTTCCGCCCGGTGGTGGCGCTTGCTTGCCAGCTCCACTCTTTAATCAGATTGCGCAGGCGTGGAACTGGCTTTGATTTCTATTCATCAATTTGAATAGCTCAGCAAAATTCTATAGCGTGATTCTTTTAGAACTGACCTATTTGATTGGGCTGAAGTTTTGTTACAAAGTATCCGATCTTCATATGGTTTGCGGCAAAACATTCAGGAAGCATAAAAATTTAGCGGCGCGTCCCTTTTTGCATCGCCGAAAAAAAAAGAAATAATGAAAACCGCAAAATGCTATATGAGGAAGGAGTCCGGCCCAGCGTTCGCGTCAGCCAGTGGCGGCGGAAGTAAACAGCACTCCCACGCGCGCACCACGCCGCGTCGCCTTGACGCATGCGCATTTGCGCGCGCCCTGCGTCGCAATTGTAGAGAATTTCGCTGAATGTCGCTGTTTTTGTTATTTCTTATTGATTCTTCTTTCTCGGCGTTGCACATCAAGGAACGGGACGGGCCCGGCACATTTCCATCCTTCCTTAATCTTTTGCCCCGAACCGCATTAAAATCGGATAACTTGTCAGGAAACTACAGCCGAATGAAATAGGTCACTTCTAGAAGAATCACCCTGTATTTTGTCTCTTGACAAAATAGAATCCATTTCTCTGTTTAACTAGTCTTTATGTACTTTGACCATGCGTGTGTTTGTACGTGTGCGTGTATACATACACATGTAACAGTGAAAAATTCGGCGTTTCAACCGCCACCCCTGCTACGCCAGTGAGCAGAACCATTCATTTACGTCGATGGACTCCCGGCACGTCTGAGCTCATGTAGCAGCAGCCTTTCTGAATGTGGCGTCTGGAAGGAATTTCATGTGCCACATCACATAAAAATATTTCCGAAAATGAGAAAATTTCGACTTTCATAAGAAAGTGTGTTTCAGTGAGTGAGGTGTGCACTCGAGCTTACTGTTTTAAGAAACTCCACTCGATAGAATGGCCGGACAAACTATTTTTCGTTTCCATCGGACGACGAAAATCGTTGTGGCGCACAAGCCAGTGCTTACCAATAGTGTGCACGTGGTGAACCATCGAGACATGGCTGGGCCTCTTGCGCCGTTGAAGCTCGCCCTGCGTCCGAAGAGAATGTGGGAGCGCATATTTATGCTAATAGGAGACATGCAACAATGAAATAAACTAGACGATACCGCCGGTCTGTGGTAAGGGAACGCCAGGTAAACACTGTTATTGGCATGATAGAGGGCAGCTTGACATTTCCACGAACTAATCAAGTGGATTCAGTCACCCTATATATCTCAGTGACATATCCTGCTTGACATGAAACTCATTAGGCATCCTATGTAACATGAAACTCAATTAGGCATCCTATGTAAATAAACAAATGATGTAAGAAGACGTTGGCACAAGCACTTTTCTTCGGAAATGCATCAGCTTCATCTGCTGTTGTTTCGTAGAGCACGAAAATGGCTAAATTATTCATGGTACTCATTGGTGACAATGGCTGTCTCAGTAATTATCACTCCATATTAGTTATGCGAGTATTCTCGAAAGAATTAGGTAAAGCAATATTAGGAAACCTTCCCCGTTAAGCACTCTTCACATTTCGGATGGATGACGGGAAAGCCAATATCCTTAGTCTCGAAGGAATCACTGCACACAATCGCAATGAAGAAATCGCAACGCAGTCAATCATCTGAACCACGACACCTCAATTTCTATAATTGCCCGACGCCTCTGCCGAAATCGTTACGTTGCGACTTAAACCAACCATTAAGAACCGTCAAAAGCATACCTCGTTAACCTCCAGCTACAAAAGACAACAGTCCGGCATATCGCTGGAATTAGCCTCACAGCTTACGCAGATGATCCCACCGACACATTGGCCTTCATATTTCAGTGTACGCACCGTTTTTTTTTTCTTGTTTTAGGCCTGCGACGAGCGTTTTCTCAGTAACCGGCGAACGAGCCCTGCAGGAGCACACCGCGACACAGTTTGCTGAAGTGCAAACGCGAACACATGCACCCGTGCAGCTTGCGGAGGCGAGTTTGGCATGTGTGCCCCGTAGAGGTAGGATTCGACACATGTGAACGCACTACGGTTTCCGTTGCTTTTTGTTTCTCTCGTTGAAAGGCGTATTTTACGTGCGTTAGCAGGTCAGGATGCAGCTGGGAATGCTTTATCGGCCAGGCTGAAAGTCCCGGTGACAAGATCGAGTGTGACAATTCCATAGATTATGCCCTCTTCCTATTACCCCGTCGCACTAAGTGGCTCATTCCGGTCGCGTCTGGCACGTTCTGCCATGTCTGCGCGCGAACCTCGACGAATGAAGAACTGTTACAAAACCTTCGTGGGATATATATAGAAACCTCCTGCAGCGTAGCAGGCGAGTATATGTTTGCATGCGTTACACATGCTTTGTCCGCTGTATATTAAAAAAAGTCAGTTCCATTGTCAGCCATTAACAAACTTGCTTCGTGCCTCTGGTCATCAAACACTGCCAGCCTGTGACAGCCGAAGAGGCGCGTTGACGATTAGGTATGTTCGTCTTTGCAATCATTCTGCGAGCTCTTGTGGGTAAACTCACAGAAAAGATGGAGTAAAAAGGGCGTCTTTTTGTCCCACAGCAATAATCGTCATTTATTTTGCCTTCGTTTCCTTGCATTACCGCCGCGTGCCTGGCACTTTCTGGTCACGAACGGCATGTGCGCTATCAGCGTGACGTAGCATTCTCGGTAGAAAAGTGGCCAGCGCCGAGTTTTCAAGAAAGGAAACGCAAGCAAGCCAGATGACGATTACTGTTGTGGGACAAAAAGACGCCCTTTTTACTCGATCTTTTCTGTGAGTGTAAGGTCTCTTCTAGCCCATTCGGTCCGAGCAATCGTAATTTATCGGGCTTTGCCAGAACACGCTGGCTAGCACACGATGTTTCTTCCACAGGCAGGGTTGTGGACTCATCATGACTGCGTATGATAATCTGCTCGACGGCACGCCGTGTTGTACAAGCTCGCTGTGCGCCTCAACAACAATAAGTAAATAAAAGCCGAGCTGAGCTATTCACTTCTTTAGTTATTTTCACAATACTGTAGGTCAGTATACGGCCTGCAATATTAGGGTAGACAAGCAAACATGTCTTTGTTTGACCAGCATAACTTTTTGTTTGCTTTAGTCGGCCTGCGTTACCACTTAAAGGGGTGGTGCCATCAAACTTCGAGGCTATCACAAGCCTGTTGTGGGTTTCCTCTGTATGCAAGGACACTCCACACGAAGGGTCGGACACTGCAAACGTTTACAATATATTTTAGTTCACTTCCAAAGTGTGCCTAAATGCCCATTCTCCCGATCGAGACCCATCGCTAGCGCGCCAACACTGACGTAGCTCTATGGGAGGGGCAACGAAAGTCGTAGTAACGGCACACCAGATCTGCTGTGGTGATGTGAGTGACCTCCGGACCTCCGCCACCTCTGCAACGTACAGTCGCGCTCAATATGACTTGAAACACGGGAGCGCATGACCTCACGAGTTTAAGTATTGCGCATTCCTTCCACTAGCGCTTAATTCTGCAACTAAACGCTGTTATCTTACTGGAGGATGTTCCCAAATAAGAAAATAATATTTAGTTACAGAAATGAAGCAAGTTGTAGCCATGCGAAATCTTTAAACTCGCGAGGCCACGCGCTCCCGTGTTGCAAGTCATATTCAGCGCGACTGTACGTACCGGCAAACCATCGGTTGCTGCATCACTCGCCGAGTTTCGATCGCTTCCTGGCCACAGTAGGGCGTGTTCCTGGCTAAGTGCGTCACAGCCTTGTGTGGTTACGTGAGCAAGCCCCCTACACTGCTACGTCACTGTCCAACCTCGGCGCCTAGAAACCGAAACCGAAAGTTGTCCACATAAAAA
>NC_051178.1:212361865-212480072 GCF_013339695.2 Rhipicephalus sanguineus | reverse complement strand
AAAACATCACTGGTGAATATAAACACGCCTTACAAAAATATTCCAGGGGTAAACCTTGGGAGGCTAACAGTGTGCACGAGTGGAGCTGAAGTGAAAGAAAACGTGTTATAACAACAACAAAAAAAAAATCCACGCATCTCCACGAAGTGAACCATGGCGCCTGGCCGAAGCTCTGGGTATCGTATGGCTGAGTAACCGTAACCGTATACGTTGCCCGAGCGTTGCCCTGATTGCCCCATATGATGTAAATTGAATGACATGAAGAGTCGACGACAAAGCTAGGTCCTAAGGTCCATAATGTGTACGTTGGAGTCACCGGCTAGTATAAAGGGTTCGTGCTTGCAGGTGTTTTGCCCCATATGATGTAAATTGAATGACATGAAGAGTCGACGACAAAGCTAGGTCCTAAGGTCCATAATGTGTACGTTGGAGTCACCGGCTAGTATAAAGGGTTCGTGCTTGCAGGTGTTTTAGATTGTTCCGTCACAATTATAATTGATATTACTCTATTGTTAAACATATTGTTAAAACCACGCATCTCCATGAAGTGAAGCATGACGAGTGGGCGAGTAGGTGTGTAAGCACGGACACGGACGCCACACGGGCGGACATGCCTCGGCCTTAAGGTGCTTTATTTATTTTATTGTGGTCTTAGGGTGCTTCGCCCCTAAAAAAAGTGCTAGTATGTTCATTTGATGGTTTAACCCGAATGGCATATTAGCTAGAAATATGCTATAGCCTACCTACGAGTTACACTTACAAACTGACCTTGCCGACTATTGGCTGCTGAGGCTCATGCTCGTCAAAAAAATATTCGAAAGTGTCACTTGTACCGTTAATAGGGAGGCAGTCGCCGAGCAGATTCCAAGGGCTGACGTATCGGCGCCCCGAAACGCACCACGAAAGCGCGGACAATTTAGAGTTGGTCCTTTTAGTGCGCCAGCGAACGCCGGTTGTGGTCCAAAGACCGAGTCAGAGCCAAGAGTTGATAACACAAATAAAAAAATCACAGTTTCGCCGCAAGGGCGAAGCAATGAATGCGATAGCAAGAATCTAATGCTATACGAAGTGAGGCTCGCCAATGGATACTCTCAGTTCGAACAGCGCTCCTGCTGCAAAGGCGGCCGAGGCAGCGAAGAAAACTAGCGTGCTTCAAGTGTCGAGCTGTGACACTTGATAGTTCGCGCTATCTTCTGTTTGTTCGTTTAGCGGCGTCTCTTGAGCTCGAGTGACTTTCGTACGCTTTGTAACATGAGCGCGGACATCACGGTGAAAGGTTGAAACATCCCTCTTGCCCTCACCACGAGAAAACCACGCGAGCAGACAGCGGAAGGCCAAGGTTCTCCCTGCGCAAATATAAGAAGAAGCGAGCGAGCTCGACGACGACTTTTAAATGTGCCCGTCGCGCTCCTAGCGCCATCTCGCTGGCAATGAACAAACGCTTATAGGCGCCGGCCGTCTCTGAGTCCGTTCAGCGGTAAAGGGTGTGTATATAACGCTCGCCGTTAGCTACGTGGAGGACCTGCGTTCCGTGGCGTAGTGGTTAGCGCCACTCGCTGCGGAGCAAGAGGTCCCTGGTTCGATTCCGCGCTTCGGACGCATTTTCTGAATTATTTTTCTTTGGGGTTTATATATATATATATATATATATATATATATATATATATATATACATACTTATACATATACGGTGCATGACGGCGACGGCGACGGCAAAATCCAGCCGAGACTCCATATAATTGCTATCGCAATAATATATTCTCAGTTAAAGCAGTACAAGCATTAAACGAACATGCACACTCGGCTGGTATCAATTACAGCTCACAGTATAACTGAGATGGTGTTAACACAGACGGGAACAAAACAAACGGATCACACGCTGCTAATGCAATCTCATGCATTACATGCTATTCAAGAACAGTTAAAGTATTCACCAACGTGTCCAGTCCTCAATTCCTGGAACGTAATTTGAATGCTTCTCTTCCAGGAGACACTCACACAAACCCCAGCGCTTATCGTCGTTGTTCCCTTCCGTCGTCGGTCTCGAATGTTTCCCTTCCAGGAAACACTCACGTAACTTGTTGATGCTCATACGGCGTCATCATCCGATTCTTCCAGATCGACGATCGACTGACCACACTACATCATAAACACGTCTTTGGCTGACCGAACCACACTCAACATAATTTCACAATCTCTGGACCCACTGACTGACTGCTCCCGTCGTCGGTGCACGCTTATATTTCCTCGCTCACGGGTTCAAGAAGCGTCTAGTGTGTTCTTTGGCGTGCCGCACAGCCAAAGCTAGGGAAAGGGCGGGATTCTTCTCGTCGGTTCCATTAGCGGTGGCGTCACTTGCCGTCGCATCGCGCTTTCCTTCGCGATCTTTCGAGACCTTGCCGGACGTTTGATCGGAGACTGTCGGTTGGGGTGAGGAGGCGCGCTCGTGGCGTCTTTTGATACTTGTTTTTATTTTTTCGTTGCGCGTGCTTGTTGAGCGAATGGCTGGTGCCGTGCTTTCCCGCTGCCGTCTGAAAGCGGCCGCGCGCGCGCCTTATTGATGCGCTCGTTTGTGACAGAAAGCATGGTTTGAATTTTTATGTAACTAAAAATAAAACGTATCTTTATAAAAACAAAATGGCCGCCATGGCATCAAGGTGTGTGTCCCCCCTCGAGATTTTTCTGGATTTACGCCACTGCTCCAATTTATAGTTTAACCTGCCCATGTAGGTGTTCTGTGACCTGCCTCTCGTTGCTCTCGTCAACTTGACTAGGGAATTTCTAGGCACACCACGGCTCTAGTTTTGCTCCGTAGCACAGGGTCGCACATCGGGTATCGACGATGCGCCATACATCTACTTTAGCGGAGCTCAGTGCATGATAAATATAAGGCCTTTAAAAAAAGCGAAGATAAGAAAGTCAGAGTAAAACTATAGAGTGGTGGCTTTCGTTTTTCTTTCATTTTTTCTTTCTCTGTATGCACCACCTAGCTGCACGTCACCTGCTGCTGTGTTATGGGCTGCGCAGCGGCGCATGCTTGCCCCGGCGCGGGCGGCTGCGCCTAACGGGCGCCGAGTCTGTAGCGACTGAAAATATCGCGCCTTGCCTTGGCTGCTGCCGGCGACAGCTCTCCATTTGGCCAACCGCCTCCTGCGCGCTCGAAAACGCCAGTGCTCGGCAAGCTGGCCTTAATTGGTAATTAGTGGCCGCGATGTGGAGAACGGCGGGGGAGGGGAATTATACGTTGCTTTGGGCAGCGATTATCTGCGAGGAACAAGCTTGGGGAAGGAGCGCGCAAGAGCCTGCCCAAGTAAAAGATGCGGCAAGATTGTGGCGCCCTCCTTGATACACATTGCTCGTTTAACAGCACTTTTTTTTTAGGTGCCTCTCGCAACTTTCACACCTGCGTTCCCTGTCGCTCTATCCTCTTCAGAAGGGGAGATTGGTTCTCAGTTACTGGCGGAGGTTTTCACTGTAGACTCGGTCGTCGGACTGTTTATAACATAGAGCTTCGCTTGAAAGCCGCTCGAGTAGAGGCGACATGGCTCTCCGGTCTGAGGAGGCTATTATTCACGGTGTGCAAGCACCCTCTCTTGCGTGTAGCTTCCAAACCGAAAGAACTCGGGAGTCATTCCCCCATCGTGGAAATGGAGAAGCGAAGCATGGCGCGCCTGACGTACTACTTTCTCTCTCTCTTTCGCATTGCGCAATGCTCCCTTCTATAACGTAGGCGTTCGCTTTTATTTATTACAGGCAGCGGCCGTGCCCGGAACGCTGTTTTCGGGCTGAATCAATGCCACCTAGAAAAAAATTTCAGGCCTGCTCACCACCGCCGTGACGTCACAAGTCTTGACCGAGCGAGCGAACGCGCGGTAGACAGTGAAGCCATTGCCACTATCGTCTCCTATGACATGATAAAGCGTTCGCGGCTAGTTTTACATGCGTAACAGCTTTATTTTGCCTTTTGCGTCGAGATTGGCGCTGGCTTAAGGAATGTGTTACGCTTTAGAGTCTTTGGTGATTGGTCTGTAAGCGACTTATTATTCCACTTAAAAATAAGAAAAGATTGTGCGCTATCGAAAATGTGACCGATTTATAAATGCGAAGGTTGATGGCCCCAAAAAGTGACAAAATAAATAAAGCAAGTTTGATTCATACTTCATTCTTTATTTACACACACACACGCACACACGTCACACTGTCCATAAGATGCGCAGAAACTGTTTCTATTTATTTGGTAAACGAGAAAAATTGTCGGCACTGCGTCCAGAGGTCCAGAGTCAGCTGAGTAGCCCCCATAGGAGCTACTACTCTCCTGCCGGTTCTTGGATCGGTGTACTTGGTAGTCGTCCTTAAGTGTTCTGGCTTGAAATCGAGCTCACACACCTGAAAACCATTTAAGAAAGCGGTTTATCACAGGCTTTCCGCTCCACTGTGATACTTATTTGCCCAGTTACAAAACGACAAAATCTATGAGGTGTCTACAGGCATCCCAATTCAGCTGACTTGCAGCCGTACACATCAAGGAAACAAATTAGGCGAAGGTGCTTGCGAGACTGGCGCATAATTATAATACCGCAAAAAGTGGTCGGAGCACCGGTCAGAAATACTATGTATACAAAACAGATGCACGACGCCACGCATCGCCACTGCTTAGCGTTTCTCAGTCAAAAGAAGCCCGCGGTGCTACGCGCAAATAGCGAAATGTTTACCGACCCTGAAGGAAAAAAACCCCTGTTCTGAGAATATACTGCCACGCGCGTTTACTGCTCAATTTTTATGAGATCGGGATGCGAGCAGCGGAACGCAAAACGCATCTCTCGCACCGCTTGTGAAGTCGCTTGATTGGAGCATGAAGGTGCGTCTACTTCGTTTCGCCGTCATTTAGCAGCCAAGCTCACCGCGTCTCGGCAAGACGCGCTCGTCAAAAACGTGAAATCTATGCACTCTCAAGAGACGCTACATAATCGCGGGGGTGAGCGTCTGCGACGCTCAGCTAAATGTGCCTTATGTAAAGGCTTGCGCGCTAACAAGTCAGAAGTGCACACGGCATTATTTTATCGAAATAACTGAACGTGTTAGAGGTGATGCCTTTAAAACATCTGAAAAGCACTATACATACCTTTGAATCACGGAGAGAATGCATATCGATATCATCCCGATGAACGGCACGCTCTCATTTCTCTTTTTGGTCGCCTTGGGAGAATGAAACCACTGGAACCTTCGGTACATCGCCAATATCGGCGACACTTGGGCCCACAGCACTGCTCCATTGGGAGAGCTTGCAGGTGTACAACATTCCGTGAACGAAGCACATCACATCACCACGCAGCACTTCACAAACGCAGACCACGGTCTTCAAGCAGACGCGAAAAGAAACACCAGTATACCACGGTAGGCTTCGTCAGGCTTAGCAATCCTGCTCTCTCGAACGGCGTGAGCATGCATGCGCACGTCTACTCAGCAGGAGACGAGGGTCAAAAATGACTGACGTCAGAGGCCATGGTCGGAGTAGTGAGTAGGCCTGAAAATATTCTAGAGGGCGCTGGCTGAATCGGCGTGGCGTCTTTCATGTTCTTTCCAGCGTTCGTCAGACTGTACAGAACCTGCCAACGAAAGGACCACCACGCGATCATGAAAAGGCGGGTTAGGAAATTAATTTTCTCCAAGTCGGAATTTTCCTGAAAAATACAATTTTGGATATCGACCTTACGCGTTGTCCAGCAGATCGCTTTTAGTCCGCCAACAGGCAACATTTCAATGAAGTGCCCGTCCCGACTGGTTTTTGCATCGTCGGTAGAACGCATTCGTATGCTTCAGTTCAGTTTACATTAGGAAAGCACGGGTGCGGGGCCTAGTGGGTTAAGGCACTCGCTTCCGGACCGGGTGAACCCGGGTTCAAACCCCGGCCTCGGAAAGAAAATTTAGTTTTATTTATAATTTCTCTGTAGCGTGCCAGCGGTGGGTGGGTGAGGAGGGTCTTTGGGTGAGCGCGTCAGGTTTTTTTTTTTCGATGCGATGGGTTTCTTGAAACACCACCGACACCTGCTTCACAGGTCAGTCAATACAAGCTTCGCTTAAAAAAAATAAATAAAACGTCGGGCAGTAGTGGTACTGAGGAAATGAACAGCGGAGCTGTTGGCGTTTCCCTTTCCCACCCTCTTGCTGTACCTTACTATACAAGGCTGTGCTTTCTTTCTTTCTCTTTCTCTTTCTGTCGTTCTCTCGCCCATAGCAACGCAATCATATGGTTCCCATAAATGCCTGTTCTGCTAGCGTGCCCGGATAGCCGAGTGGTTACGACGCTCGCCTTCGGACCGTGGGTGCGTGGGCTCGAATCCCGCCTCGCCAAGAAATTTTATTTTTATTTATTTATCCTCCTTTCCGCTTCTCCTGCTTTCCTTCCTCGTTGCTTGGCGGCAGTTCGCGATGATGATAGTTTTCTGCTAACGCCACACGGGGCGAGCTTAAGCGGTTCCGCTGTTAAAATTGCAATGATTGCACGTTTCGACTCTCGACGAGCATTTCGCGAAGAAGTTTCAGGCGCTCCCTGTTTGCGCTCTCTGCCTGTGTCCTTGGAGCCAGCGTGAACGAGCACTGCGAGGAATTAGCGAGAGTAGCCACTGCATTAATGATGGCGACCACACGTGTCCCACTGTAAACATACGCTGCCCCTCCCAAGTGGACGAGGGAAGCATCAGCTGACGTTGGTGTGCAGTGGCGGAGGAGAAAGCATCGCCATAAAACACGCGCCGTTGGGAAAGCGGTGCTTAGAAACTCGCAGGGTCCCCTATACATTCTCCTGTCCAAGTGGCGCCATCATCCTTTACAGTGTTGTGAGATCACAACAGCAGCCGATTTTGGTGCCGTAGTTGTCCGCCGCCGCCGCCGGTGTCCGTAACCGCTATCGCGCGTAATAAGAAAAAAATTAAATGAGAAAAAGATTTCTATGATCGGATGAGATTTGAACACGGGCCCTCTGCGTGGCAGTCGAGTGTTCTATACCACAGAGCCATGCCGGTGCTTGAAACTCCTTCACAAAAAGACCCTATACATGCGTCATGTCGGGGAAGGAATCGTGTTAACATATGTAATATAGCGTGGTAGAAGAGTAAAATGACAACCAGGCATCATACAATGCGAATTGCGCAACGAGTGGGTCGTTAAATGCTTCCAACGCATTACAAAGTATCAGCCATAATTGCTCATCGTCATCAGCCACAGCACAAAGTGCACAAATGCCTTTCAGATGTGTAGCGGGTACCACACTTCTCCGCAGAATGACGAATAATGGCATAGCATGGGTGCTTCTCTACTTCATAAAAAGTACGATGATTTATGGCGTAGTGGGTACCTTGCATGTGTACTTGTATTAGTTGCCCCAAGAGAGCGGGCTCGAAGCTTTCGCTACGTTATGTGCTGCGTGTTCGGCGCAGGCCTGGCGATTTTTTCTTCTCTGCAGGTCGATTATCTTCTGCTATATTTCACGACTCGCTGTTGCATGTGCTTAGTTGTAAATTTTCAGTTGTAGAATAGTATACGAACGAAGAACACAGTCCAAAACAGTTTACAATGCATGCATCGAGGAAGTTCAATAGAATGTAAAGCATAGACAACGCGTTCATTTATTGCTGCAAGAACCACGGTTTCTCCTCTTACATCGGATTGAAATTTCGTGCGTCTCGCGGCCGAATGCTTCGAATAAAAAATAATGTGGGTACATCGCCGGCTCTTGGCGTTAGAGGGCAGAGAGCTGTGTGAAATGCATCGCGTATCAGGTGAATCAAATGATATGCGACAGTTTAACACAGTGCGATAGTTTTTAGCTGTGTTCCAGTGTGTGTGGCTTAACGAATTCGGCAGCTTCGCGAACACAGCGTGAAAATGATGCGTGTTGCGGGTCACGTTGCATTCCAAACTAGATGGAACAGCTTGCCCTCGTGCAGTGTTGCCTGCGCACAACAAAACGTATATAGCCGGACTCTTGAGTATATACAATACCTCCTCTCTCTCTCTTTCTTGTTGACGCCTGTTTCGCATGTCCTCTTCGACGCAGTTCTAATGCACTTTCGTTCAATGCCCTTCATACGAAATATGCGGCGTGGCCATAAAACGGTTTAAAAATAGAAAAAAAAATCACAGTTTCGCCGCAAGGGCGAGGCAATGAATGCGATAGCAAGAAACTAATGCTATGCGAAGTGAGGCTCGCCAATGGATACTCTCAGTTTGAGCAGCGCTCCTGTTGCAAAGGCGGCCGAAGCAGCGAAGGAAACTAGCGTGCTTCAAGTGTCGAGCTGTGACACTTGATATTTCGTGCTCATCTTCTGTTCGTTCGTTTAGCGGCGTCTCTTGAGCTCAAGTGACTTTCGTACGCTCCGTAACATGAGCGCGGACATCACGGTGAAAGCTTGAAACATCCCTCTTGCCCTCACCACGAGAAAACCGCGCGAGCAGACAACGGAAGGCCAAGGTTCTCCCTGAGCAAAAATAAGAAGAAGCGAGCGAGCTCGCCGACGACTTTTAAATGCGCCCGTCGCGCTCCTAGCGCCATCTCGCTGGTAATGAAGAAACGCTTATAAGCGCCGGCTGTCTCTGAGTCCGTCCAGCGGTAAAGGGTGTGTATATAACGCTCGCCGTTAGCTACATGGAGGACCTGCGTTCCGTGGCGTAGTGGTTAGCGCTACTCGCTGCGGAGCAAGAGGTCCCTGGTTCGATTCCGCGCTTCGGAAGCATTTTCCTGAATTATTTTTCTTTGGGGCTTTTATATATATATACATACTTATACATATACGGTGCAAGACGGCGACGGCGACGGCAAAATCCAGCCGAGACTGTCCATATAATTGCTATAGCAATAAAAGTCAGTTTCGCCGCAAGGGCGAAGCAATGAATGTGATAGCAAGACAGGCGGCCCGTGATCGACGCGCTGCTACGCTGCACAAAGGTCTGCCCCCCGGCAGCAACTACCGCGCGAGCAGACAGCGGAAGGGCAAGATTCTCCGTGCGCAAATATTAGAAGCGAGCGAGCTGGCCAACGACTTTTAAATGCGCCCGTTGCGCTTCTCGCGCCATCTCGCTGGTAATTAAGAAACGCTTATAAGTGCCTGCCGTCTCTGAGTCCTGCCAGCGGTAGAGTGTGTGCATATAACGCTCGCCGTTAGCTACCTGAAGGATCTGCGCTTTCTGGCGTAGTGGTTAGCGCCACGAGCTGCGGAGAGAGAGAGAGGTCGCTGGTTCGATTCCGCGCTTCTGAAGCATTTTTCAGAATTATTTTTCTTGGGACTTATATATATATATATATATATATATATATATATATAATATATATATATATATATATATATATATATATATATATATATATATATATATAATCTATATATATACTTATACATATACGGTGCATGACGGCGGCGGCAAAAAGCAGCCGAGACTGTCCATATAATTGCTATCGCATTAAAAAAGAGAGCTTATCCGTGTTTTAACCAGTGTGCAGAAACAGCGAAGCTATACCGTTCTCCCTTGCGTGGGTGCCTGAGCTGTTCGCCAGAGTAGAGATGCACGGGAAAGAACGCGTGGCTGCAGCCCCTGCTACGGCGACATCACGCTCGAGCCGGCTTTCCCCGCTTCACCGTGCGGCTGGTGCGGCTATACCGTTTCGTCCTCGACTATAGGTTCTAGTTCACTATATCCTCGACCAAGGAGGTTACGCCATCTTGGTGTATTTTTGGCCACGTGACCAACAATACGTAACGTGACTCTGCCTTTGGAGTAACGAGTACTTTTTGTGCACGTCTTTATTTTCTGTGCAAGTACCTCGGTACGTTTTTTCTTGTCATTCGGGGATAGCGGCCTTTATGGCGACATCTCGTGCCTGCGGTGCATAAATGATTGATGCCGGCCTCGAGCAGCGTTCTCTGAAGCTGTTGGTGCTGGCCGAGCAGACACGAACGAAGAGGACGAATAAATTCTCGCATATACCCGTCAGAAAACTGCCTACGTCACGCTGAATGCGGCAACTCGGACGAGCGCGCAGGCTTTGGCGCTCGCGGGCGAGAGTCCGCGGGAAGTGTATAGCATTACTGTTATTATCTCATATCCTGCGTTGGATTGCTGAGTTGCATTAACCCGTATATGCCCAAACTCAGAAAAAGTGACAAAACAAATATTTTTTTTCCACAAAAAGTGTACTTCTACCCTCAAAAGAAAGCACAAGTTCTTTATTTACTGCCAGGTAAACTCAACCCTGTTTTTCAAGCCATCCTATACATATAGGACACTGGGCATTAGGGGTGCTATGTGCGGGAGTGGTAAGCCTTGAAACATTTCACGTGCACACCGACATTGCACTCGTTCCTCTGAAAGACGTCTTTCACACAAAGCACGCGTTTGTCCGGAGAAAGCGGTCGGCACGTGACAGCATGAAAAGCAAGCAATGTCTAGACTTGCACATGTTGAGAATGAGACCTGCTTGATGTGCTGTAGGTGGCGCTACTCATCAGCTAAAGAAATAGCGATGTTAGAGTGCATCAAAGAAGCGTCCTGTATGTTGGACACTGGGCATATATTATATGGATTAATTTTCCAATTCCGCGTATAACCAGAGAGCATAGACGTACCTGCCTGCAAGTACTCGACCGATTATAATGCTCGTTGTATTGATGTTGTTCATAGCTCAGAGTCATTGTTTTCCTTCGAGCGGTAGCATATAGTGTCGCACATTGTAAAAATAATTTTTCTCTCTGTCTTTAGGCCTACCTTGCACATTGTTGTGTGTGACTTTATAATTTCCACACACAAACACACAAACACACACACACACACACACACACACACACACACACACACACACACACACACACACACACACACACACACACACACACACACACACACACACACACACACACACACACACACACACACACACACACACACACACACACACACACACACACACACACATATATATTGCCATGCGCGTTTCTTTTTGACATTTTTATCTAAATAGTCCGTTGCACGCGTAGCCGCCGCCTTTCGCAAGCCGCGCCCTAATGTCTGGGAACCTTCCAGATTATCTTACAACCTTCTTATCGGCTTGAGCGCGAAAACGCGAACAGTTGAGATTATTCTCGAACTAACGCGGCCACCAGCGATAAGGCTCGAATGTTCGATGCTGCATGTATAAATGCCGACGCGCCTTACCGCAGAGCAGTTAATCGACGGCCGACGCTGTGTTCGCCGCTATCAGTGTACAGCATGTATTGCTGTAGTTTGACTTTCCGTTTCCCGGCCACAAGTTCGGCCAAATAAAGTTTCATACATATTGGACACGCCGACTGCTGCCTTCGTCCACGTCACGACCCCGTCACAATATATATATATATATATATATATATATATATATATATATATATATATATATATATATATATATATATATATATATATATATATATATATATATATATATATATTACTGTGCTCATTAAGGTTGTGTAAAAAAACGGGCCCTTCAGGCATAACATTTTGTGTCTGTATATGTCTATCAGATGCGCTCCGTTAATCCGGTGTTTGTGAAGTAGACCTGTGCGCTAAAGTCACTGTAACGGGAAAAGTACCGCATTCGTTTTCTCTTCGCCGCCGCGCCCTTTCGGCGGCTTCGCCTAGAGCACTGCACGTGCTCGGGCCTACCCGAAAACCCGTGGGCCGGGCCGGGCCGGGCCGGGTAAAATAGCTTTCACGGCGGGCCCGGGCCGGGCTGGGCTTGGACTTTGCTCCGTTCTTAAAGGGACACTAAAGGGAAACATTGAATCGGTTTAGACTGATAAAGTGTACTCTGAGAACTCGAATGTCATTAATTCCGCCATTATAAGTATATTGATAAAGGAGAACATCAAGGTCAAATTCCATTTTTAAGTTTCCCCCTGAAAACTCCGTGCGCAACGTCATGGATTTCGAACTGTATTTGTTGTATTTTGGGGACTTTGACTCAACAATATTTCCTGAAACTTGGTATGTTAAAGAGACTGACAACCAATTTTTAGGGCACCTATTTTCTTTAGCGCAACGGAAAGCTAACCGGTCAGAGTGTCTAGCCACGGAATGGTAACGTGGAAAACGCCGTCAAACATTTTTAACCAGAGTTTTTTTATCTGCGGCGAATACGAAGTCTTAAACACACTTGACAACACATGCTGCAAAGAGTGAGCGCGAGAGCGGTTCGTGTTCGAGCGCAGCTGTTTACTGCGCTTGCGTGCACTCCGTGCGCATGCGCCGTGGCTGGACATGGGCCACTGGCGGCCGCGAAGGCAGCGCCGCTTCTGACCGTGCAACTCCTTTTACCGCGTAGGCAGCACAGAACAAAGCGGGGATAGATAATAATATACGTACTGTAACTTCGAGGACCAATTATGGCGCGCACGACAGCATCAGACTACGTGACTAGGTACAGCAAAGTGACCAACTTCATAATCCAGCTTCAAGGCTCTTCTGCTAGGCTTCGCGACATACCGGTTTTTGTTACTTTTAAGCACGATTTAAAAATACATATCCTACTCACAACGCGAAAAGGATGCTGGAATCTGTTACTATATTTCATGGTCTTTTCATTTCTACCAGGATCTAATCACACGTTCTGCCCAGTTGTCGGTGCCTTTAAGTCCATGGCCCCCTCAGAGGTCAATGTACATCATTTTTACCGATTAGGAGCTACGTAGGCCCCAAAGACACTATCAGAATCTATGACGTCACGGCGTCTGCTGCGCGAACTTCAAGGTGGCGTCGCCCCCCGCAGTTTCTTTTTGTGCGTTTTATCGCTTACCAAGAGTCTTGTCGCAGCGAGCGTCATGATTTTGGAATTGTAAAAGAGTAATTTACTGATAATAGTAATGATAATAGCGCAGCACCTCCACCAAGTTGTTAAGGCGTTTAATAGACGGCACTCAACGACAATGCGTAATGGCGACAGTCACGGCAAGGCACGAACTCTCTGCGCGAGCGACTTCCTTTCAGAAGAAGCCAAAGAGGTAGAAGGCGCTGGAGAGAGCAGCCCATCACTATGTTCCAAGGCTTTGGTACACTTCTCTTCAGTGTCTCTAAGTTTGTTCCAGATACGCTGTGCATATGATATATGTTTCACATTTTATCTCGAAAAAAAAAAAGCGTTTTTTTATGTGGTGCAGGCTATTCGGAAAAGTTTTATGAGGGACAAGTACTGAACATTTTTTGCTCCTTGCATTTGTGGCTACTTGATTTATCTTAAACAGCCAAGTTAAAAGTAAATGCACCAGACGCTTATATGGCTAACACCTCGCTATTCTGTGCTTTATTTGCATTCGGTATTATTTTATATCCCAAATGTTATTCCGTAATCGCAGTATTAAACGTGATGTAATAAATTTATACCTCTAACTTACAGTCGCAAGAGCGATCACAGAGCTCCAAAGCGGGGAAACGTTCTTGAAAGTTCCAGCCCTCCACTTAAACGAAAGCACTGCACGAAGTCTCGTTACATGGAATTCCTATACAGACATTCTTTTTCCGTGGTTCCGTAGCGACTACCAGTGGTCATGTGACGCGAGATAGACATGCACAGCCTGCTTTGTGTGCCCACATCGGTAATGTCTGAGCTTTCGTCTTGTTCCGCTATATCAGGTGTCTTAAACTCACCTCAGCTAATGGGCCGCATTCGGGAAAATTTATATAACTCCCGCAAGGGCCAGGACAGTGACGAAGGTAGGAGCAGAGGTGGGGTACCAAATATCAGCTAACGTTGCCATCTCAAAGAAGACATTTGCCATATCTCATATATGGATCATTTCTGAAGGGAATTTAGAGGCAGGATTCCAACAACACGTCGATACCTATCTCCGAAATGACTAAAATCTGGACGCCGATTCTGAAATATAGTTTTGTCTCACCGTTATGTATCAACACATCGTGACCGCAGCGGGTGCCTCACGAAAAAAAACGCCAGGCCTGCGCTGAAACTGCAGCACAGTCACAGCGAAAGCTGGAAGAGCGGCGTTTCTAGAGCCCGTTAAGCTCTCTTGGGGCTACAATACAAGTACACTAGAAAGGTACCCACTACGCCACAAATCAAAATTTTTGTGAAGTTGGGAAGCACCCACAAAGCCATTATTCGTCATTCTATGGAGAAGCGAGGCACCAGCTGCACGTCTGTAAGGCATTATGTGCACTTTGTTGACGCGACGACTGATGGCGATGAAGAATTATGGCTCAGCCCTTTGTAATGGGTTGGAATCTTTAAACGGCCCACCAGTTATGTAATTTGCATTGGGTGACGCCCGGTCGCTATTTCCCTCTCCCGTCATGCTGTATACGTTGACGTGGAAGAGAGACGGGGGGGGGGGGGGCGAAGAACTTTATTGAGACCCCGAGGTAATGGATCATGCGCTTATGAGCCTCCTTGGCAACCAATACAAGTGCACTTGCGAGGAACCCACTACGCTATAAATCATTGTAATCTTACTGAGACCCCGAGGAAGTGGATCATGCGCTTATGGGCTTCCTTGGCAACCAATACAAGTGCACTTGCGAGGAACCCACTACGCTATAAATAATTGTAATTTTTTAGAAGTAGGGCAGCAGGCACTGTGCCATTTTTCGTCATTCTACAGAGAGCGTTGGTACCTGCTAAACGCATGTGAGGGATTATGCGCACTTTGTTGATTCTGCGCCTGATGACGATGAAGAATTATGGCAGAGCCCTTTTGTAATGGGTTGGAAGCATTCAACAACCTACTCGTTGCGCAATTCGCAATTGTTTGACGCCTGGTTACAGAATTCGCGTTGTGCGACGCTTGGTGCTTATTTTAATCTTCTACCACGCTATATTGCATATGCTAATGTGGTTCCTTCCCGACATGAAGCCTGTATAGGACCTTTTTGCAATGCAGTTTCAAGCACCGGCATGGCTCAGAGGTTGAATACTGGGCTCCCACGCAGAGGGCCCAGGTTCGAACCTCGTTCCATCCTGGGATTTTTTTCTTATTTAGTTTTTTTTCTTATTTCGAGCGATACTGGTTACGGACACCGGCGGCGGCGGCGGCGGCGGCGGCGGCGGCGGACAACTACGGCGCCAAAAACGGCCGGAGAAATGATCTCATAATAGCTTTCGCTGTAAAAGATGCTTTGGACCTGTCATGCCTGTGCAGCTCAAGAACGTACTTACAGAAAAAAAAAAAAATGTGAGTCATGTGCGGGCCGCGGGCCGCTAGCGAGAGGTTTGCGGGGCGCGTGTTTAGACACCTTCGCTATATAGTGCGAGAGCTCCATGATACTGCCGCAACAGCGTTGAAATGTGCAGGAATAGCATAGGTCCATTAAACAAGGCGTGGGGCAAAGCATATTCGCTTGATGATATATCTGGCTTAAAAAGAGACAATTGCGAATTCCGTTCCGGTTGATGTCCCTTTACCTCGAACCATATATATGCATCCAATGAGCAAGCGTCGAGAAGCTTATTCGTGCCGTTATTACCACACTGGTATAACGAACCCCGAAAATTGACCGAAATCGCTTCATCCACCTCGTGCCAGTTTTACCCGCGTAGTCCAATCACCACCTTCTACCAGCTTACAACATCGTTAGGAAGGCATACAACATTATAATATGAAAAAAAAAGAAAAAAAGAGGACGGTGCAAAGCGTGCACAACATACACTGCTGAAAACTGCAAGGAGAAGCCCTCAAAGAGGAGTTTTATAGAATATATTGAAGAGTGTCACGACGTTCGAGAGCGAGAGAAATGAAGGGATGAGCTGGACAGCTATGTTCATTCTTCGGAGGTCTACAAAGATATTCGAAATTTGCTCCAGTGGTGGAAGTTAAGAACAACGACTGCCGACGCCTTCACGATTCGCAAGGCACATGCGCGCCGTTGCGGCTAGCAAAAGCAGTGCGAGAAACTTTAGTGCGGCAGGATATGTGATGCAACAGCGCATGGTGTGCTTAAAGCCGAAATCTCTTGACAATTTGGTATTTTTACGCAATAACATGTGAATAAATAAACTATAAAATATGCCACAAAAAACTAATAGCTAGCAGTGGTGTGATATTTGCAAATAATGCTATGACAAATTAATGAATAAACTTAGAAGACTGTAGGATTGGGCGTGTTGGTACAACATGATTATGAGTGCAAAACAGCGCAGCCGACAGGAGGGGACAGAAGAGGACCCAGAGCTCTGTATCCTCTTCTGTCCCCTCCTGTCGGCTGCGCTGATTTGCACTCATAATTATGACAAATAGTTTTTTTTCTTCCTTTTGGCTGCTTATGCGTATGTCTAAAAGTACACGTGGTGCACGCGGTTCATAATAATTTTTACCTATTGGTTTGTATTTACAACACGGTAATGAGTTTGGCCTTCCTCTATTTCTTTTCCTGTGGCAAGTGCTACTACGCTGAAGACAGGTGCTACATATCCAGAAGGGTGCACCATCGGCTTCGTCGTTAGAGCATGTTTTACATTTCAACAGAGAGGGCAATAAAAACAAAGTGAAGAGGGCGCTCTGTTCTCTGTCTCCTGTTTTAATGCGCTCCCGATTGAAACTGAACTCATGCTGCAAATCGCTTTCATTGCTACAATATTATCTGCTACAAAACGCCCTTGATCACCATTGTATTTGCAGAAAAAAAAAAGATACAGTATACCACTGCTGAACAAACATCCATTGTTCCCAGTATGTCCGCTCAACTGTTTCCCCGTGAGCCTTTTTTTACGAGGAATTACCGTAGGTTAAAAGTATAATTGCTAGCGAAATATGCGCCAAGAAAGCGCAGATATTTGTCACTTAAAACACCTTGCTGTCGATTGCATGTTCGGGCAACACCACCCAAATTAGTGGTTCGGGCCCCTGTCGCGCCCGATTTGCTGTCGGGCCGGGTAGGCGAAATTTTTTCTCGGGTTCGGGCCGGGCCCGGGCCGAGAATCACGGCCTGTGCAGTGCTCTAGCTTCGCTACGTAAATGATCCAGCTCGCTCACTTCGCTGGTGCCTCCCGGCCGCACGACGCACGGTGCTTTAGAGGGCGATTGTTTTTATAGCCTCAGAAAAATGTGTACAAGAACGTTACGACATCCCGTATAATTTTAACACTTCATCGCAAGCCTGTCGAGGCATCAAAAAATGCCTGGGTGCTGCGCTTTTGGGTGCAGCAACCGGCGGAAAACGGGCAAAGCCCTCTTTGCTATTCCCGGCGGGAAAAAAGGATGCCAAGTGACGGGCTGTATGTATGGCTGCACAGAATACGGCGGCAAAAAGTTGTTCCCATCTGATGCCCGCATTTATGACGTATGTTATTTCGGGGAATGTTTGCGTCTCTTCTGCACTAGTGCAGCTTGTTTCGCGTGGTTGCCGCAGAAGGTTCATGATGAATAACATTGCCGGGCAGCTGTTAATTATGTTTGGCGTAAAATTGACGCCTTTGGGCACATATATAACGATCAGCACGTTACGAAAACTGACTGCTTCAGATTGGTATTGCGTGACGTGTCTGTATGACGAACATAAATGACAGGTGATAACATGAAAATAATGGCACGCATTTCATTTAAGGCATGATTTACATGCCATGCACATGGTGGACTCTCGGCCGGTTCGCTGGCTTGATATGTACCAAAATCGGTATTGCGTGACTGTATGACGAACATAAATAACAGGTGGTAACATGAAAATAATGGCACGCATGTCATGTAAGGCATGATTTGCATGCCATGCTCATGGTGCACTCGCGGCTGGTTTGCTGGCTTGATATGCACCAAAATCGGTATTGCGTGACGTGACTGCATGACGAACATAAATACCAGGTGGTAACATGAAAATAATGGCACGCATGTCAGTTAAGGCATGATTTACATGTTACCACCTGTCACTAACGTTCGTCATACAGAAATATCTCGTCATATTAATTTTGGTATATATGCATTTCATTAAACGACCGCGAGCGCCCCGAGACCATGTCATGTATATCCTGTTTTACGTGACATGCCTGTCATGATTTGCACGTTATAACAAGTAACCTATGTTCGTCATACACTCCTGTCACTCATGATTTCTTTTGCGCAAAACGTACACGGACACAAGGAAGAAAGAGGCAGACAACACGGGCGCCCCTGTTGTCTGCCTCTTTTTTCCTTGTGTCCGTGTACGTTTTGCGCAAAAGAAGTGAGTACCAGCTCGCCCAACTTTCAGTTTTGTTGTTACAAACTCCTGTCACGCCACACCAATTTTGGTGTGTATCAAGCTAGCGAAGCGGCCGCAAACGCACCACCAGCGTGGCATGTAAATCATGCCGTACATGGCATGCATGTCATTTTTAACACGAAAGTGTTTTATGCCGGGGTCCACCAAGTACTTCCGTCACGGTTATGACGTTGATAAAATGGACGCCAACGGGTGAGAAAGAAAAAAACCAAGAAAAATTTTCGCCGCTGGGAATCGAACCCACGACGTTGCGGCCGCGACGGTAAGCGCCCGACGCTCAACCGACTAAGCCAACTTGCCAGATGACGGACACTCCACGAACGCGCCTTATATCTTTCACACATCCTCTTTCGCACGGTGCTCTCTGTTGGCGGCGTAGGTAGGCGGGGCAGAGCGGGGCGGTGCCGCCGTCTGTGAGACGTGAAAAGAAGTAATGCGTCGCGATCGACATTTACTAGCGCTTACTCCGAGATTCCGTGTGCGATATCAGAGGCCATGGTTAAAGCGTCTCGTAACCAGCGAGTGACACTGGCCGCGCTGGCGTCGCCGATGAAACCTAGACGCAGTTACGTTCTTTGCCTCCCGCTTCGTGTTAGCGTGCGCCGGCGAGAGCACCGACTAACAAAACTGCTGCAATACGCCTTGCAAAAAGGACACGATTTCGACGGGAGAATGTCGTGCCTTGGTGGAGCGAGACAGAGGCCAGCGGGACGCACGCGTTTGTGGCTCAAGCGATGATTCTCTGCCTCCTGTGTTGCTGAAGCGCAGTGTGGTAGTATATGCATGAACACAGGCGTCGGTAACACATTACTAGTAAGCACACACTGCCGCTTCTCTCCTTAATTGACGACGTTTTGAAGAAGTGCATATCGGGTACCAGCGTTGATTATGAGCTTGTTGATGTCATCTTTACGCGCGATTCACGATTCGCTGATTCCAAGTATATGTTCACAACTTCAGCTACCACAACGGTTTAATCATGATCATGGGCGTTAGTCGTCGCGATAGAGACATGCTGTCAACATGGATGCATCCACGTCAAACGGTGCTATAGCTGCAAAACACCAATAGACATTGTAGAAGCTCTCATATATCACTACACGATAAGCACAACTTCTGTGAAGACACGTTACACTTTCGTGTTATACCGATTCCTATGACGGAGGGATGAGCCATATCTTTTTCATGTTATCACCTGTAGTTTATATTCGTCATACAGCCATGTTATACCATACCAAATTTGGTGTACATCCCATTAACGAAACGACCAGGAGAGCACAAGGTGGTGGTGGGCGGATAGATAGATAGATAGTTCAAAGTCGCAGAAGTTCGCTAAGAAATGCTTAGCATTTAATGAATGCCGACAGCCGAGCACGTAAATGCCGCGCAGTTTGCATTTCTTTATCGCGTTAGTACGCGTGCGTGCGCGTGTAGGCAAGTGCAATCCGCTGCTATTTCTTTCCTAATCAGTTAGAGAACAACGGTATGCTTCATTCGGGGCTGCAAAAGCCCACGCGTGAAATCAACACCGCGCCGCCGCAGCTTCGGCCGCGCTGGACCAAATATGGCGGCGTGCACGACGCGACGATGATCGCACGTTGGCCCACTAAAAAATCTTTGCTCTAAAACACTCTAGGTTCTTTCGCAGCTAATACAAACACATTCAATACTTGCAAAGCGAGAAAAGCCGCGGCTGAACAGCATGAATCGCTAGAGACGTCGAACACTTCGTGCAGTCGGTACCACGTGATGTCATTTTACACGTCACAGAGAGATTCCGGCAGACGGCGCCGCGGTATGTCCTCGCCGCCACTTCGGTAGGCTTGGCTTAGCTACTGCGCGTGCGCAGCTTAACCAGGTGATGCGGTATCTGGTCGCTAGACGACGCGATGCTTGCTTTCTCTTTCTCTCTCTGCTTCTTTCTCTCTCTTTCGATGATGTTTTTTCTGCCTCTCTTTTTCATTATGCATTTCTTTCGCTCTATTTCTCTCCTTCTCATTCTTTCTGTGCTACGCTTTACTCTCTCGTCCCTCTTCCTCACGCTCCCTACCCTTTCTCCTCCCCCTTGCTGCACTATATGCTATACAAGGCTATGATGTATGCTATGCTAGCGCGCCTGAATATCCGAGTGATAGGACGCTCGCATTCGGATCGAGGGTACGCGGGTTCCAACCCAGCCGAGTGAAGAATTTTTCTGTTTCTTAATATATTTCTTTCTGCCTCTCTGTTTCCTTCCTTCTTTCTTTCTCTCTTTCTTTCGTTCGCTATTTCTTTCTTTCCCTCTCTCTCTGTACTCGTTCTCTCAGACATCAGGGTTATTACAGGCCACGCCGTAGAAGGATTTGCCCAAATTCTTTGGGACATACCGGTTCATGATGATGATAGTTTTCGGGAACGGTCAGACAACTCCGAGCTAGAACAGCTTCGCTGTGGAGAAACGACCGCGCTATTCTCTCTTGACGTTTCTTATCTTTTTGGCGCACTTAGTGACGTCAATACGGTGATTCACGTGACATCATTGGAGTACTTACTCTCGATTGGTCCATATACGAGAAATATCACTTGTGAATTGTCTCCCACCCTGCTTTGCCACGCAGTCGACCACCCGTTCTTCCTTGTATCGCATGATCATCGTGCGCGATCAACTGGTATCCCTCCATATTGTGCGTTTCCGACTGCGCAAGCGGAGATAACCGGGTGTAGTGGACAAGCGCGAAATCCTGTTAGGTTCAACGCTTAGTGCTGCTTTATAAAGAAATAAGTGGCGAGGAGATATCGCCAGTAAGAAGGGTTGTGAAGGTGAGAACAAAACCAATGGAAAAGGCGCCGGATTATTGATTCTTCCAACGAACGAACTCTCTACAGCGGAGACAATGCAGCTCTCCAAAAAAAGGGCAAGCTCGCATCCACGGTTTTTCTAAATCTTTTATTGCGATGGCAATTATATGAACACTCTGGACTGGTATTTTTTCACCGTTGCCGTCATATTCCGTATAAAGTCCAAATGAATAACATCTCTCCGGAGAACACATCCTATGTTCTACCCGCGAGTAAAAGCTGGCGAGCGCTGGCCAGGAACACGGCTGAAGCAGAGGTTAAACAAACTGGCCATCTACATCGCACGAAGGGCGCATGTGGTGAAATCAGCCCGCATGAGAGGCCTGCCGTCGATTGCTTCTCAACCAGGAAGGAAACGCCCCCGCCCGTCTTTCGCTGGGCGAAGGAGCATGAGGGGACGCTGGGGGAGGGGGGAGCTGCGTGGCTCGAATAGCAAGAGTGAACATTCACTATTAGGGAGCGGTCGGGAGCGCTGGCGCACGCGCTGTCTCGGCAGACATCAGTAAACGGCTCGTATACCGTTATACGCGCGGTGATCTCACCGCTTCGTGCTGTGACCACTGATACGACAATGCACGAAAACCGCTTCTCTCCCGGGAGCGGCCGTATTCCAATACACCAGCGTTTTGTAGGGTCACGCGAGATCGGATCAAAAAATACGGCAGATCCCACGCACTGTGGGAACCGATGTAATGCGAAGCAGCCGGCAGAGAGCTGCTACATCGCCTTGTTTGTCTTGGAGACAAGTCAATCATGCCATGGCATCTAGTTCACTATATATCGCATGTTTGACATGCATGCATGCATGTACAATCCGGTATATGCCATGCTAATGAAATGTATATTCTGGAATATACGCCCCGCCACGGTGGTCTAGTGGTTACGGCGCTCGACTGCTGACCCGAAGGTCGCGGGATCGAATCCCGGCTGCGGCGGCTGCATTTTCGATGGAGGCGAAAATGTTTGAGGCCCGTGTACTTAGATTTAGGTGCACGTTAAAGAACCCCAGGTGGTCGAAATTTCCGGAGCCCTCCACTACGGCGTCTCTCATAATCATCTCCTGGTTTTGGGACGTTAAACCCCAGATATTAAAAAAAAATTATTATGGAATATACAATACATGACCTGTCATTTATGTTCATGACGCGCTAGTGTCATGCCATGCCAATTTTGGTGTATATCCAGTTAACATAACGGCCGGAAGCGCACCATGACAGTGTCATGTAAATCATGTCTTACATGACATGCATGTCATGATATTCATGTCACCACCTCTCATTTATGTTCGCCATACAGTCTCGTCGCGCAATACCAATTTTGATGTATATCAAGCGAGCGAAATGGCCGCGAGGGCACCATGAGCGTAGCATGTAAATCATGTCGTACATGACTTGCCTGTCACGATTTTCAAGTTTCCACCTCTCGTTTACGTTCATCATACAGTCGCGTCGCGCAATACCAATTTTGGTGCATATCACGCGAGCGAAACGGCAACGATCGGACAATGAGCGTGGCATGTAAATCATGTCGCACATGACTTGCATGTCATGGTTTTCACGTTATCACTTCTAATTTACGTTCATCATGCAGTCTCGCCGCACAATACCAATTTTGATGTATATCAAGCGAGCGAAATGGCCGCGAGGGCACCATGAGCGTGGCATGTCAGTCATGTCGTACATGACTTGCATGTCATAATTTTCACGTTACCACCTCTGATTTACGTTCATCATAAGTCTCGTCGCGCAATACCAATTTTGGTGTTTATCAAGCGTACGAAATTGCCGTGAGGGCACCATGAGCGTAGCATGTAAATCATGTCGTACGTGACTTGCATGTCATGATTTTCACGTTATCACTTCTAATTTACGTTCATCATACAGTCGCGTCGCGCAATACCAATTTTGGTGCATATCACGCGAGCGAAACGGCAACGATCGGACAATGAGCGTGGCATGTAAATCATGTCGTACATGACTTGTATGTCATGATGTTCACGTTACCACCTCTTATTTACGTTTATCATACAGTCTCGTTGCGCAATACCAATTTTGGTGTATAGCAAGCGAGCGAAACGGCAACGATCGGACAATGAGCGTGGCATGTAAATCATGTCGTACATGACTTGCATGTCATTATTTTCACGTTATCACTTCTAATTTACGTTCATCAAGCAGTCTCGTCGGGTAATACCAATTTTGATGTATATCAAGCGAGCGAAATGGCCGCGAGGGCGCCATGAGCGTGGCATGTAAATCATGTACATGACTTGCATGCCATGATTTTCATGTTGCCATCTGTCAATTATGTAAGTCATACAGAAATGTCTGATCATAGCACTTTTGGTATGAGTTATGTTTTTTCCTTGTTCGTTTTCTCCTTGATGTGGGTTGAAGTCCCGTCAAGGAGATGATCGACGTCGATGAAGCAGGAGGCATGTTGGAGGCAATAAAAACTTGAAGGTATATTGTAGCGAAATATTTACAGTCATATGTACATCTTGCCGAAGCAGACTGATGATAACATAGACATCAACAGCGTCTTACTCTTCTACTTAACTTTTCTTAAGTTAGAGCCTAGAACACTGTTGCTACATACGAAGAACCGAGTCTCACTGTTCGACCACGGAGTGGTTACGGCCCAGACGAAAGTTGCATCGTACGGAGTCTTACTGATCGATCAGTTAGGTGATTACAGCCTAGACTGAAGGGAAACGAATTCCGTCCAGTCTTAAGTACCTTGCGGTAACAAAGAAAAGGGGAGGTGGCCACTGGTGGTCCGCCTCGACATTCTGTTATCCAATCTGTTTATCCTCAGATTAAGCCACTCCCTACTGGGCTGTCCTTAATCTCGACAGCAGTGTCTTTACAGCGCAGACAGGCGTTTTGGCACTCTTTCCCATCATGGCTCTCCCTCTCCTTATCCCACGCTCTCAGGGATTCTCACGGTCGAAATACATCTGTATCTTAGCCCTGGTGCGTTCACGCCATTTTCCCATACGCCTCGAGTTGAACTCGCGGAGCCAGTCGTTAAATGGTTCTGGGAAAGAAAAGGCGTTTGCGTGACCCTGCCTCCCACGCATTCGACCTTGCATTGTTGCGAAGGCACATGTCGGCCGTCGTTGGGGTCACGCATACTGTCGCCTCGAGCGACGAGCGGGTGATGTCCTCCTCATTTTCCCACACGTTCGGGCCGCCGACCTCTGAGAACGGTCGCTTGACCGCAACCCATGCTGGCCATCGCTGCTCAAAGGAAGCCGTTTGCTTTCTCTTGATAATTGCCCAGCGAAAGACCAGGCAGGGGGAGAGCCGAGAAAGAAGCTTTGTACGACGTACCGTGCCGCGCCGTCCCGTCCCGTCTGCACAATCGACTTATGAGCGGCCAAAACCTAACAGTATGTATCCATTCATTTAAACGGCCACCATGAGCGTAGTATGTAAATCATGTCGTACATGACTTGCATGTCGTGATTTTCGTGTTACCATGTGTAAGTTATGTTCGTCATACAGAAATGTCTCATCATACCAGTCTTCGTATGTATCCATTCATTTAAACGGTCACGAGCGCCTCGAGACCATATAATGTGAATCATGCTGTACATGACATGCTTGTCATGATTTGCACATTAGGACCTGTCACTTGTGTTCGTCATACCACGGCCGCTCGATCTCCCTCCTTTGGTGCGGCCCGCCGAGTGCTCCTCTCCGCCTGTGAAAGCGGTAGTTCCCTTTCAAGCCGCTGCGTCGGCTATGGCGCTCGCTATCGGCGACGCGTAGAGTCACTGGAAAAATTTCAGAGTATCGCATCTGTTTTCCGTGCGCCGCCGCCGACGCGCTTGGCTTACTCGCATCACGTGACCTCTCGCCGCCATATCCCTTCCAAGCGCTTTGGGTGCAGGCGCGTTGAACGTAGAGCGCGGCCGGAAATTTAGCAGTACCACGGTCCCTATAAGTACTTTGTCGCTTTTTTAAACGCGTCATGCAGATGCCAGAGAGTAGCTCACCAACAACCGAACGTAATCTGGGAATCTCGTTCATTTCTGCATTCCGTGTGGGAAAAATTAACGTCAAAGAGCGTCGTTCTACGGGGCTGCATAGTTGGCCGGAATGAATACGCCCTCCTCGAAGAACACACTCATTTCTGCAGTGAACTACACAAACTTTGCTGGAAAAGCTCTCATGCGACAGGATACTTTCCCTTTTCGGTTCGCTATGTTCAGCGATATTGAAAACTACATACTACATACCTTTCTAATGATGAATGCAAATAGCGCGAAAAAGCGTAAAACTAGACGAAGAAGGCTACGGCACAAGCGAATTGTAACAACTGAACTTTTATTAGAAAGACGAAAATATATAGGCAGCCCAAACCATACCTTTCTATTTGCTCGGCTGTTTATATCTCGATCTCCTGAACAGATTGTGCATGCATTTCGAGTTTTAAGCGTGTCATGTACGCGATCGAATTCAAAGATTTATTAAAATAATAACTGTTTACTGGTATACCTCGACGGCAATTGTGGCATGATCATTTGCCATTGCGCAAAAAAGGAGCGTGGGACTTTGTTGATGAACTTGGTATAACGCAATGGGATTTAGGCGTATTTTTAAAATTTCTTGCAAAAAAATGTTGCTAATGCTGCAATGCGCCCAGCGTACCCTTACAAAGCTGCTAAGTGGGTGAAAAATGGGCACAGCAAAAAACAAAAAAAAAAACAAAAAAACGGCAGATTCCACACATTGAGGGAATCGATTTCATTCGAGCCCTAGGTCTATAGACTTACTGATGCAGTAGCATACGCTTTAAAAGTGTCCGAGATGTGCTGTTACTGATCAAAAGAACATAAAGCACTGTGTCGAGTAAGTTTTAATAAGAGTGCATTATGAAAAAAAAAAAGAAGTTGAAATTAAAAGCAGAGCAGTAACCGAACCCAGCCCCAGCTGTTTACGTGCTGGTAACGTCAACAAAATAAAAAAAAACTGTTTGTCGGAACACAGAAAAATATTTGCAAATCCACTGCAACGTTGGGAGTATTAAGGAGACAAAAGATAGGAAATGAAACACTTAATTAGTGATGCCAGCCATTTTTGATGGCCTAGTTTCTACGTATCTGTTAGGAAATGACAACGTATTCGCAACATAAGATGCACCTTACCTACCGCACGCCGATTTGCCAGTGCGTTCGCTGCTGGCGTTCCGAACCGAGACATGATACGTCATACCATTTCTATTACACGTAACACCCAGTTGAACAGCAAGCGTTGTGCGCAAGCAAGGTATGCGTCAGCGATCAGCCGAAGGACGCAGTCTTGAATCTTCTCGATGTTGTTCGATAATGTTCTCGAGTGCGCTATGAAGTGAACCTGAACACTGACTGCAAAGCTAGCGCAAACAGACAAGATTCACCGAGTGTCGAAGTAAATGGCATCTCGCACGAAGTCACTGCGCTAATGCAACTATATTTACAGCTCCGGACCTTGCGAACGCACCCGGCCGTGATACGAACAGACACCGATGAAGCCATGAAGAGAGTTAGCGAGCACATGGCAACATTCGCCGTACGTTTCATTAGTTACACCGCTTACCGCGCTGTCGATTCATAATTGTCGATGACTCGAGATCACTTCTAATATCCTCTTGAAGAAACACACACACATAATGCAGTTCCGCCGAGCGTAACAAGGCTCCGAGGCTAAAAGATCGGTGACTTCTCAACACACGCTAGCAACGTGCCGGGCGGTCCGGAAGGGAAATGGCCGCCGCCGCCCAATGTTGCCCGCGTGCAGCCTACCTTTGCGGTACTCTGATTTTCCAGTGACTCTAGCGACGCGTAGGGTGCCTTGATGCCCGTAAAGGGACTTTAGCGACGCGGGGGTTTCTCCCAAAGCTCCCTTCAGCTAGAGTGAGCTATCTGCGCGGGCAATTTCATGTGGTTCTGCTCAGTGTTTTCTCATGCTTCACTTGAGACGCTCTCATTAACAAACTGCGCTCACTTTAGGTGGAATAGAGGCAGATGACTGGCTGAGACATATTAGCGCAATGAATAAAAGGACGAACACAGGAAAGAAGACGAAGACAAGCGTTACTCCCACCAACTGTTTATTAGCAGGGAAGGGCTCCTGATACATATTCTTTCGTCCCCGCATGCGCATACAAGAATAAAGTAACACGTTTACATCAGAGGCTTTGGCGCATATATTCAAACTAGGGGTCCAGCAAAGCGATAGACGGCTCACTTTGCTGGACTCCTACGTGTTACTTTATTCCTGTATGCGCATGCGTGACGAATGGATATATATGAGGAACCCGGCCTGTCCTGCTAATAAACAGTTATAAGTAACGCTTGTCTTTGTCTTCCTTTTTGTATATCGACATAGACTTTTAAGGCATAATATTTTGTGTAATAATTTATATCAGCGCCGCGTATGTGTCCTCTTCTCGTCCCGGGTCTAGCGCTGCTTTTATTCTTCGTTTACTCTTTTGTGTGTATGTACGACGTTCTTTTTTTTTCTAAAGGAGCGAGCTCCAGAAACCAAAACTGGACTAAATTTCACGGGAGCGTCAAGCGAGCCTAAGCATCTTCCACTTTTAAAACAATTGTAATCGAAATGGGGCAATTCCTGATCGTAACGAGAACTCAAAAAGGCTGTTTAGAATAAAGAAAATGCCAAATCCTGCATCTGTTTGAATCAAACTGAGCCAGATCCATTAAACCAGCGCTGCATCAACAATCGTGACCAAAACAATCAACATGGAAGCATCCAACCTATTTCATTTGTGTTCTTTGCTATAGTGCGTCCGTTCCACAATTGGTTTTTCTTGGGTAAGTTGGTACTTACTCTAAGACATGAAGCTGTTGGTCAAAACTCGAATATAATGAGTAAGGGGCCGACTTTCTTGCTTTCTGTCTCTTAGTGTTTTTTTTTTTTCGAGTTTTGCGCTTCTGTCCTTCTTTCGCTCCAAGACAGTACATTTGAAATAGAAGACAACTGAAATGCAGATATTGGTTTAGAAGGGGGGCGGCTTGGGCTAGTTGGTATGTCATGATGAATGCTATAGCACGAACTGAGAACTAAAGGACAAGGATGCACACGAAGATGAGCGCTAACTTCCAACTGCATTAATTGTACAGAATACGAAGATATTTACCTTAAAAAATCACAAAGAACAACAACACGTGACAAATGACGAGCAATGCAAAATTATATTGGGCGCACAGATCTATCCCTTGAAGAAGTGATCCGAAATGGTGTGGCATAAAACGAGTTAAGGAGAAGAGCTGAAGCATTTTTGAAGGCCCCGGCATTGTATTAATAATGTTATTGTGGATGATTAAGACGAAGTGACTTCAGTGTCAACCAAGGTTTAATGTTAAGGTTTAAAGGCACGAGCGAATTTATTTGCGCGTCGTGACGTATTTATTTCCGTGACATAAACCATACTATAACATGATTCGGACAAATATTCGTAAATAGTCTCAGATACGCATGATTTATTACTCAGTTGTTGCAGGATTTCACAAGGGGAGGACTTTGCGGGAAAGTGGTTTCCGAGAAAGTTTGAGCATGTTTTCTAGCGAGCTGCTAAGATGTCCAGCCCAGTTGTCCAAGAATGGACTCAGTAGTTTTTTGATAGAGAGCTCAGACTTTTAAACCAAACAGCCGTCCAGAAAAGCAAAATGGCATCCCATGCTGACCACACGATGGCAGGATACGACTGTCACAAAATAGGGAGGATTAGTGGGGTTCGACCTTCGCGCGAAGCGGTGCAACCAGGTGCAAAGGCGATTACTTCGCCGATGTGCAGCGCCCTCACCTCCCGTCGTGGCCAGTCAGTCAACTTCTCCTTTCACGCGCGCTCTTTTGTTCAAGAAACGAATCGGCAGGCCGCACCAGAGGGGGAAGATCGAGCGGCCGAGGTCATACACTATTGTTACGCCATACCAATTTTGGTATATATAAAATTAACGAAACGGCCGCAAGAGCCCCAAGACCATGGCATGTAAATCATGCTGTTCATGACATGCATATCATGATTTTCATGTTATGACCTGGCACTTATGTTCGTAATACGGTCATGTTATATATATGTCATACTAATTTTGACATATATCCCATTAACGAAACGGCCCGGAGAGCTCACATCGTAGGCGGACGGACGGACGGACGGACGGACGGACGGACGGACGGACGGACGGACGGACGGACCGACAGACAGACAGACAGGACAGACAGACAGACAGACAGACAGACAGGACAGACAGACAGACAGAACAGACAGACAGACAGACAGACAGACAGACAGACAGACAGACAGACTAGATAGATAGATAGATAGATAGATAGATAGATAGATAGATAGATAGATAGATAGATAGATAGATAGATAGATAGATAGATAGATAGATAGATAGATAGATAGATAGATAGATAGATAGATAGATAGATAGATAGATAGATAGATAGATAGATAGATAGATAGATAGATAGATAGATAGATAGATAGATAGATAGATAGATAGATAGATAGATAGATAGATAGATAGATAGATAGATAGATAGATAGATAGATAGATAGATAGATAGATAGATAGATAGATAGATAGATAGATAGATAGATAGATAGATAGATAGATAGATAGATAGATAGATAGATAGATAGATAGATAGATAGATAGATAGATAGATAGATAGATAGATAGATAGATAGATAGATAGATAGATAGATAGATAGATAGATAGATAGATAGATAGATAGATAGATAGATAGATAGATAGATAGATAGATAGATAGATAGATAGATAGATAGATACGCTCAAGGTGCCAAAGGTTCGCTGAGAAATGCTTCGCATTTAAAGCTCGTTAACTTTTTATTGACTGACTTCAGGGCAGGTGTTTATATTACAAAGTTGTTGTGCGTCCATATTTACGAAACGGCGCCACGAAGTAAGCCAAAAACACGAAGGAGCACCCGAAACAACGAGCATCTCGGGTGCGCGCGCGCCTGCTCGGTAGCCCCGCGCTCGTGGCCGCTGCAGTGACCAAATAATTTCAGAATTCACGCCTTCAGTGCCGGCAACACCTTTTTCGGTACTGCTGGCCTTTTAATAAAAAGAAATTCAATCCTGCCTGCATTTATACACTTGCTGGGCAAGAAGTCGGAATTCCCAATCCTTGCCTAAGGGTCATATTGGAGGGGCCGTAACTATTAGTGCAACGACATTATGCAAACATGTTTTCAAAGATTGTGAAAGCTGATGTGGAGGAGAATAAGTGGACCAAGTTTAAGAAATGTAAAATTTTTTTTTAATTGTCGTCAGAAGTTTCCATTGTTCGGTGTTTTCTTGAACTTAGCCCGATCATATCTCTTTACTGAAACGTTATATAAATATAAGATTCGGCAGTTTGGTAGATAAGCATGCGAAGAACATAATGCGGAATTTTCGTTGCTCCGCTACAAGGCTTTTTTGAGATAAAAACCTTCAAGTAAAGAAAATAACGTTTCCTGGGCCAATTTTGAGGTTTTTTATAAAGACATAAAGACGTAGCACGTCGGCAGGATAACCGGTGTTCATTAAGGGTAACTGACTGGATTCCAAGAGATGGCAAACGCGTGAGGGGAAGACAGAAAGTTAGGTGGGTAGATGAGATTAAGAAGTTTGTAGGTATAACGTGGCAGCAGAAAGCACAGGACCGGGTTGATTGGCGGAACATGGGAGAGGCCTTTGCCCTGCAGTGGGCGTAGACAGGATGATGATGATGATAAAGACATTTACACTACACATAAAACTAAAAATACCTGAGCAGAAGCAAAAAACATGCATATATTTAGTTAAAGAAATTTCAGCTACCTAACTTTAATATATTTGTGCAATTCATAACGAAGGTTGGCCAAAACAGCAGAGCGGATGAGAGCTCCACTCCACCTCTTCGTCATTATTGATTTCCTGTGCTTCGAAAAAATTTTTGGCGGCAAAACAAATTGCGGATCTCTTCTTTCCACTCATCAGGCAATAATATATAAAATTTTGAAGTAAATTTAAGAGGTCGACCAGCCATCGTTTGTTCGATCTTACGTGGAATCACCTAGGAGTCGTTTTTGATAACTAGCTTTGTTAGTCGGATGTAATTTTTTTTTCGCGTATTTCCCATTCAGTTACGGCACGCCACCGCTTTCACCGACGAGAGATGGCGCTACGTGCACATGTCCCCTAGAGTTACTGTATATGCTACCTTTAATAGCATATACAGTAACTCTAATGTCCCCAAATCCTGGTCATGCCCCAACCTAAGCTGGGAAAGTAGGAAGGCAAGGAACGACACCTGGTATATAAATTCGTAGTCATTTATAATCTTATAACAATCAGCTCAATGTGGTTGCTTAAGTATTAATCGACTGAACTTGGTCTTCTTCTTTAGAAAGACTTTATATTAGTGGGCTCTAACAGGTAAACAAATTGACACTCGGCTTATCCTGAAGACTTCTGCGAAGTACCTTGCTTTGTCGGCCACATGTTTTGTTTAATAAGTAAGAATTTAAGGTACTAGAGGTCATAGCAGGTTCTTCATACTCATCGTATCTACAACGCCAAACTAAGACTGGAAGTTTGCTGATGCAAATGCTCAGATGATCAAGTTAAATTTGGGTGTACTTCTTAAACTTCATGGTAATATTCCAAAATGTTATTAAACACTGCTGTGTTGTCGCGGTATAATAGGGCAGCCCAGCCTGCACAATCTGTTTGTCCATATTCTTTCTTGATTTAAAACAAACAGTTTTGAAAAGCAAGTCATCTGATCAGCTCTATGAATATAAAAAATCACCTCAAATCACCTCAGTCCGCCGTGTATATATATATATCTATATATATATATATATATATATATATATATATATATATATTATAATATAATATATATATATATATATATATATATATATATATATAAGGAAGAGATTTACTTTTTTAAGGGCTCGTTTTTCTTGTTAGACATAATATTCATGAGAACTAACAGACAGCAATGCCAAGGAAAGTATAGGGGGCAGGCACGTAGCCAGGATTTTTTTTCGGGGGGGGGGGGGGCCCAAGGCCTAATTATTCGCAAGAAAGTCTTTTCATGGCAAAAAGAAAAAAAATTGCCCGGGAACATAAAAGGCTGGACGAATTTCGGGGGGGGCCCGGGCCCCCCCCTTGCCTACGTGCCTGATAGGGGGTGTTATTTGTGGTAATTAGAATATAAATGTGAAGAAAGTAAAGTGGACGGAAAGATAACTTGCCGCCGGCAGGGACCGAACCTGCGACCCTCGAATAACGCGTCCGATGCTCTACCATTGAGGTACGGCGGCGGTCATCTCCCCGTCCACTTTTTATAGGGTATATATGTGGATTGAAACTTAGGAGTGTCAGTCAGCGCCAGTCGCAGCCATGGCGGCGAGTGTGGAACACCCTTCTCTGCCTATATATATATATATATATATATATATATATATATATATATATATATATATATATATATATATATACACGGCGGACAGAGTGAGCGACGCCAGCCCCCCCCCCCCCTCACTCGCGAACGAGTTGGTACGCCACTGGATGGCAAAGTTTGTGAAAAACGGGGCCGTCACCACCCGGCACACACACGCGGGGCAAGCGCACATTGTGCGGCTGCATCTAATGGCGGCCTCCGCGTGAGAGTTTCGTGAGCAACTTTCGAAGTGGCCTATATTTAGCGATGTTTTGCCATCTCCTCCATTCTATATAGCGCCGTGCTCGTCGAGATCACTTAACAGACATCCAGGCGCGCTAACGAACGGCTGTTTTTTGCAATTATTTTATTTTTCTCAACGTCGCGAGTAATGAATGAAGTGGTCCGAGTCTTTAGCGGGAGGAAAGAAACACTTCGCGGGAAAGTTCCACACCGAGTGTCTTGGCGGCTGTCATCGCACGAGCGCTTTGCGTTGCCCGACTACGGTTATTTACACGGAGTACTACGTAGAACGCTAACTGATCAGCCTGTTCACTTCGACTAACTTTCCTTTTGCAGGTGTGCGTGAAGGAGGGATGCCTGCTGAACAGACAAGTTCGTTCCAAGTAAGTGCACCTTCCGGGCGATGGACTCAGGCGAGACGGCTAGAATAGCACAACACATTTGTGAAAGCAAAACAGACGGAGGATAGACAAAAATGTACGAATAACCGTTAACTATAGACACGAACTGCACTAAAGACTAACCGCCCCAATTAAAATCTGGTAATTCTAGTCTGCCGGTGCTTCGGACAAACCTTACTTGCATAGTACAGCACATTGGGTTCGTTGCCGAGGTCCAGTCTGTCGTTGTTCGGTGATTCGTCGTGGCCCACGATGTCCTCGCCAGTCAGGATCCACTATGCTGCCAGATATGTCGTCCTGCAAACACACTTGCGAAGTACCCACTACCGTAATTCACCATTTCGCGAAGTAGGGAATTACCTACTTCGCGTCTGTAGGCACCTACGTGGCTGCAATACTTGTTGACGCTGTGGCTGGTGATGATGAATTATGACTGAACCCTTCGTAACTGGTGCCTAGCTTCAAACCACACAATGCATATTGTGTGACGCCTGGTGCGACATTTACGAGGCAGTTTTCTCGCTCCTTAATAGAATACTTGACTGCCACGCCGAATGCCTGGCTTCGATTCCGGCTCGAACCCTAATTTTCATTCTTTGCATCGATTCGGAGTTTTCGCTGGCGGGCAACGCCGCCGACACCGACATCGCTGACATCGACACCGACATCGAATGACATCGCTTTAAGAATGCGAAAATGTCATTAGTTGGCGGGTAGCTTCCTATGAAGCATTACTTTTTTTTTAAAGTCAGAATATCTTGTCCAGCCTCTGTGTGTGCCCGATATAGAACGCGTAGTTAGGGTTACGTGGTCGGACGACTTGTGACGTGATGTCATAAGCCATCTATCCTCAAATGAAGTCAAAGCAGAAAAAAACAACAACACTGAAGTCTATATGTATCTGCAGATGAGATTAAAACACGCCATAAGAGGTATGGCCCGCAGAAAAAGCCGTCGGAGAAGACTGTTTAACTGTCGATTTAAACAAAGATGGAGGGGATTCCATTTCACAGAAACTTGCGACACTCTACTCTCAATGTCTATAACTTCGAGTGGACAGTGAGCTGGAAAGATGACAACGTTATATTAATACTCAAGAAGGGAGTTGTTAAAGACTGGAAAAATTACATACCCATCAGCAGCTTTCTTTCAGTGTTATATAAAAATATTGCGAGGGCGATTTCAAACAAAATATAAGAGAAACAAAAGACTGCAACCAACCTTGAGAGCAGGCCGGCTTCAGGAAGGGGTTCTCTAGAATGGATTAGAGCCACGTGATCAATCAGGTAATAGAGAAATCTCCTGAGTACAAGAAACCTCTTCTTATAGTTTTCATAGACTACGAAAAGGTGTTCAACTCTGTAGAGACATCAACAGTCTTGGAGGCTTCGCGTCACCAAGGAGTACTTGAAACTATATAAATGTCCTAGCTAACATCTACAAAGAGTCCGCAGCTGCACTGCTTCTCCACAAGAAGAGCAACGAAATGGCGATCAAGAAAGACGTCAGGCAAGGAGATACACTCCCTCCAATGCTGTTCAACAGCGGCGCTGTTGTTCCGGTGCTGCAACAGAGCCTTCACACACACACACACACACACACACACACACACACCCAACACACACCACACACACACACACACCACACACACACACACACACACACACACACACACACCACACACACACCACCACACACACACACACACACACACACACACCACACCACACACACACACACAACACACACACAACAACACACACACACACACACACACACACACACACACCCACACACACACACACACACACACACACACACACACACACACACACACCCACACACACACACACACACACAACACAACACACACCACACACACACACACACACACACACACACACACACACACACACTACACACCACACACACACACCACACACACACACACACACACACACACACACACACCACACACACACACACACACACACACACACACACACACACACACACACACACACACACACACACACACACACACACACCCACACACACACCACACACACACACACACACACCACACACACACACACACCACACACACACACACACACACACACACACACACACACACACACACACCACACACACACACACACACACCAGTTTTAGGGTGGTGATATGCAGCCGCTAGTGGCCGCCAGATTTGGCAGGCAACCCAGTTGCTATCCGTGGTTGGCGGCCGTGATATGCCCGTTTCGTTAGCGTGCAGAGCTAGCATACTGCCGCCCTGGAAAACATGAAGGTTGGCATTTCTAACGTCGTGAGTGCAATGGCGTAAGCGTCCGAGGCCTTTTCGCACACGCGCGCTATGTAATCGCACATATATCCCCGTAAGCTGCTCGCCCTTGCTTTCGTGGTCGTGCCGTTGAAAAGTTCGTTCTGGAAGCATTGCGTGCAGGTAACATGTCGTACAACCTAACCTCAATGCATGTTGTCGTCGCGGTTCTTCTAAAAAGTGCTGCGCAAAACAATATCGCTCCCGCCAACGGCTCTAGACTGTTTGGATCGTTTTGTGCAAGGGTTTCTCAACGAACCGCGGTTTTCGTTCTACGCAATTCAACTTCGCAGATGATTTTAGTGCGTCGCTATTTCTGTAAACGAGGCATTGTTCCCACCTGCACAGGAAATCTTTGTGCCTACCAACCAGTGGTGAAATTCTGCCAGAGGTGTATACAACCTTGATTACTGTAAATTATTTTGAAGATTACAATTACGTGAATGAAAGAGCTAGTCTAAAAGCTAGGTATTTACTTAAAGGGACCGACAACTGATTTTTTCTCGACCCAGTTTTTTACGGCGCGACAGGAAGCTCACCCTTCGTAGCGTTGTAGCTGCAGTGGTTTATCCGTAAAGCACGTAGTTATTTTATAAGCAGTATTTTTCGATCTGAAAGGCTCCAAACACGCATGGAGGCTTGCTCCAGCAACGCTGAGAATTGATAGCGATGCCGCTAGCCCTTGTGAAAGCTGTCGTTCTCCTTTCGCCGGAGTTACTGTTAACTATGCTTAACCACCTTTATTTTGAGCTTTCCAACCATTTTTGAAAATAGCAAGCTGTTACAATGAGATGTGTGGCTTTATACACCTTCCCGGTATTTGTACAGCGTTGTGTGCGCCTGCACCCAAGGTGCCTGCGCCTGTGTCATGGATGGCTTGTCTCGGCGTCGTTGCTCTCTCGATACCCGAGCCAAGCCAAGTAATCGAAAACGCAACTGTGCATGTGCACGGCCGCATCGAGTAGCAGCGCGCGTCATTTCTGGGACGAAGTGTAGGTAGCAAAACTATGTCGCTCTAAAATCTTAGGGACCTGAAAACTGTGTGCACGGTTGCATGAGCACGCTGAAAAGTTGCTCAAGGCGCGCTGACGAGCATGGGATCATTAATGAGGGAGAAAAATTTATACCAAATTTTTCTTATTAGCGTCCTAACGAGTCGTTTCAGGCAATTTTACATAGCCACTGAATTTTTATTATCTAACCTTAAGTGGTAAGTTGATACTTCATGCTTGATCGTCATAGCCATGGGTGCTGCCTGTATCGTGTTCATCTAATTATTCATTGTGAGTGTTTAATACAGAACTCCCTTTCTATTTTACTTATATGTATTTTACTTTTTTGGGTCTCCCTGATTTTTTTTTTACTATTACTAATCGCCAGATAATCAGAGCTGTAAGTGGCAATAGTGCGAATAGCGGCTATGTCTTGCGACGCCTTGTGCAACTATACTGCCACGAGCTCATACGTCTTTATTTTGGTTTGATTGAGTTTAACCCGCCAAAATCTGTTAGCACCACTCAACGCAAGCCGCGCCGCAACGTTGGGAAGCTTCGCGATTTTCCCCCATTGTTCTGTTAAAATTACGCTCAGGGCGCGAGTATCCTAGTTTATTCGGGAGCCTGCGCGAGCACCAGCGATAACGCTAGAACGTTTGATCCGTGATGTATGAAAGACGACGCGTTCCGCCGATGCTCAGATTACCGACGACCGATGAATGTGATCGCCGCTATCAGTGTGCAGCGTGCTTTGATTGTACTTTCAGTTAATTAGTGTTCTTGGCATAAGTTAGCTCACTAAAGAGTTTCGCTTCTACAATTTGACTGCTGCCTTCCTAATCGTAGCTATGCCACGTGACAATACAATACGTCTCAGACGCTTCCTGGTTGCACATGTTCTTACATTGAAGGATAATTGTTCAAAGACTGCGCGTTAGCGAGTATATCGTTAACGAGCGCTTTACACCAGCAGGTAAGTAGAATATGAACAACCATTGCAGTTTCATGCCCCCTACATATACATACACTATGCGTCACAAAAAATATCGCTCCCAGCTTTGTTGCTGCTGTACCCCTGTCCGGTGATTCGGCATTGCGTAGCGGTGGTTTACGGACAAGCTAAATCTCCACGCCGGTATTTGCACCATCGTGTGAAGGCTTGTTACTGAAGTTCTTGCGATTATATGGCAACCGTCTAGCTGGTCGGCAAGCTGAGCAACAACTCCCATCCATTACAAAAAGACAAGCAAGAACCAATATCAGCGAAGTGTATAAGGAGATGTCCTGTTAAGCAGTTTAAACAAACCCCAGTAAGTTGTTTTGGAATTGAACTAATATAGTTCGAGTAGGAAGGACAGAACTTTTACTATACAAATAGATATTTCATTCAAATGAAACAAAATTGGTCACAGTTAAGAAATTTTCATGAAGACATTTTTGTGCATTTCGTTTGCTGCTACTTGATATAATAACAAATTTGCAAATGTATCGAAGTATCTTAAGATACAATTGGCAAGTATCGTATCGGATACATTTATTGCGGCAGTATCTTGTATCTGTATCTCAGATACTTCTTGCCTGAGTATCTTGCATCGTATCGCGATACAATTTCAAAGTATCTTTGCCCAGCCATGGGCACGGACTTCTTGCGTAGTTCGGTTGCGTCTGCCGCAAGCGCCGTATAACGTCCCGACGTTGGCCCGCGAAACACTCCGTGATTGGCTTCCCATGCCAAAATTTTTTCACGCTGTGCAGTCACCACTGCCGCACCGCATCACTCGTTCAGAAACTCCCATCGTTCCGGCGCACAGTTAAAGCGCTGCTGTGAGCAGGTGCCGAAGATTTTTGGGCCCGAAGCAGTCACGACGATGACGCGCAACATTACCGTTGTCAGATGAGCCGTATCGCGCGACCATGGAGTAAAAAAACTAGCTACCGTACCCCCCTCTCTTAGCCGTTCGGAGTGCCGCTGCTGACTGGAGTGGCCGCTCTTCTATCAACATGCATGCGCACCCACAAAAGCTGGAAAAAGAAAAATCCCTCCCGAACAAGCGCGTAACAAATGCTGTCACCTCTCCATGGCGTCCCTGATTTTTTCCTTTGTCTTGCCGTAACTGGCGGTACACGTTTCGTGTAAATAAGAGAGATAACTAAGGGTAGCCCAGTGAGCGCATGTTTTCATTTCTGCAGGAAACACCGTAACATCACGGCGAGAGAGCCTGAAGCCATGGCAGGTCATGCGGAACAGCTTGTGTCTCTGCATGACAATTTGTAGTCTTTCGGTAGCAGTCGTTCGTTCGAGTTATGGTGCTTGAGGACATGAACAGGTTTCGTTTCTTTGTCGTTTCTTTGAATTTCCAATAAAATGTTTGTATTCGAGATTCGACTCCAATTCGATATTTTTAGCACTATTAGGCACTATTCGATTCGAATTCGATTCGAGATGAAATTTCACTATTCGCACACCCCTAATTAGTGTTCCTACTTGCTATAAGAGTAATATGAATGCACCGAGGAGTTCCCACAAGTACAGTTCCCGACACAAACTACGAGAGACAATCCAATGTCACAGCACCCAAGTCTGCAAGAAAACGTCATCACAATATGCCATGGCACATTAAGAACCCGCCTCAGGGATCATAGGCCCTCTGTTGCGGAACTGTCGCACGTACGTTAACGATTATGAATGAGAGAAGCATGGAAATATAACATGTTCAAAGCAATGAAATGTCTTCCCGCGATTATTCGAGAAAGTCTAGTGTTTGTCTCTATCCAAGACCTACCTTGGCAGCTTCTGAGTATTCACTACTTTTATGCTACAAGTATGCTTCAAATTAAATCGTGGCTCACACTTTGGTGGCCATTGTTTAGTCAAACATACCGGACTGAACTTTCGCTGCGGTGTGCACACGAGCTAAAGTGGTGACCAATTCGAAGGTGGAATCGCTTCAAGCTTGACTGAACTGTATTAAACCGTAAGCGTATTTATTTAGTGGCAGCGGTATTGCGTGCACTGCCTCGGTCGTGGCCTGGCTGTCAACGGTTTCACCTTGTTCGTTTTGCAGAGGTGGAAGAAGCGATACTTTCGACTCAAGCCGCGGAAACTATACTATGCAAAAGACACCAAGGTGAGTGAGTCTCCTTACTGGAGCTGTTGCTGCTCTTCCTGCATCGGAAGTAGAGGCGCTTATAATAGCACTGTAGGCGGTTACTCATTATACGCTAAAGAACGTTAATAATGTAATAATTTATATTGTTTTACGTGCGAATACTGCGGCACGCCGTAGTGGAGGGCTCCGGAAGTTTTGACCATGCATGTGGTGTTCTCTAACATGCACTGACATCGCACAGTAGATAAACCTCTAGCATTTCGCCTCTGTCGAAATGTGACCGCCTTGCCGTGATCGAACCCGCGACCTGGGCGGTCAACAGCCGAGAACCGTAACCACAGTACCACCTACCACAGGGGCGGAATTTTCAGTCGACCAATAACGCTTTCCTTAAAACATGGAGGCACCGCACGTGTGCATGCTTGAGCGTGTATGGTTCCTGCGTCACGAGATCAACGGAGGGAATGTTGGAACATATATATATATATATATAATATATATATATATATAGATATATATATATATATAATATATATATATATATATATATATATATATATATATATAGAGAGAGAGAGAGAGAGAGAGAGAGAGAGAAAAGCAACAAAGAAAAATAATTCAGAGATACTTTCCGACGCGCGGAATCGAACGGCCGACCTCTCGCCTCGAAACGCACGGCGTTCCGACGGCTAAGACACGGAGAGTAGCGTCTTTCAGCATGCTAACGGCAAGCTATTTATATATACCATTTACTTCAGCGTGCTTTCTTACTCACCAGCGAGATGGCGTGATGTGCGAGCTGGGCGCGCTTTAAAGGTCGTCGCCCCGCTCCTGCGAACGCCGAGGCTCTTCGCCCTACGGGGCGTGGTCGCCTTCGTGCGCTTATCTCAAGGAAAGAAGGGGGTGGTGGAGCGGGGGGTTGTATGTCTTGTGCTTTCCCCGCGATGTCCGCGCTGAAGTCACAGAGCGTACGAAGGTCACTTCGCTCGCTGCAGCGGCCGCGTTTGCGAAAGGAGCCCGCTGTTCAAACAGAAATAAGTAACAACTGCGACATATAGTTCGCGCTGGTCCTGTGTGTACCTGTTCGTTTGTTTCCTGCGTCCTGCTTTATGTTTCAGCAGTGCGCTTCAAGTATCGAGCTGTGAAGCATGATAGCTCGCGCTCGTCCTGTGTGCGTTCTGTTCGTGCGTCCTTTGGGCTCGAGCGACGCGCTGGCAATTTCGAGCTGCTTTCCGTTCTTCTCGTTACATTCCAATTTCTTGCTATCTGCATTCATTGATTCGCCGTTGCGGCGAAACTTTCACTTTTTGAGTACTGATCAGCGTGTAGGTGTAAGCGTGTCATTGCAGTAATGTTCGTAAGCACTTGTTAAGTGCGGAGAACTTTAGAGGCCCGGCTTGTCGTCCATTCATCTCACTGGCGTGATCACGCTCCACAATAAGCGCTCAATACAGGCCATAACAAGGCTATCAATTCTCCAAAACCGGGTTAATACGAACGAGCAAGGTCTAAAATAATATAATTAACAGAAATAACCAAGAAGTAATCGCATTAATTAAAGGGACACTAAAGGCAAATAACATTTATCTCAGAGTGAAAGCTCAATGTATGACAACGTCTAAAACGGCAATATTGCCAACAGCAGTGTCCTATACTTACCGAGAAGTTTAAGCTAAATGTATCACGCGACGTGCGCCACGAGTGGGACATTTTGGAAATGATCCCGATGACGTGAGAGCGTCGACCTACAATTACTCACTAGTAATCACATAGCTGCAATAAAAAAAAAGAACCTTCCGTGCACCAAAAGACGTAATAAATGCTACTTGTTCGTTTCTGTTTGATTCACGAAAAAAAAAAAAGAAACCTCTTTGGCGTTGCCATGGGAATGGCGCGCGTGGTTCAAAGGTTCCGTTTTCGCCGAACTGCGCTTCGCCCGGTGCCCGGCGTCGCTCACGCGGTCGCGTCTCAGTGTAGTTTCGGTATCGCGTAATGCCGCGTGTGTTCTGCACGATCGTTAAAGTCGCTCTGACAGAAAGTTCGACAAAATGCCGCACGCATGTGATGTTTGCCGGATGCCCTAAAGTTATATGCTACCTAAAGGTAGCATATACAGTAACTCTAGGATGCCCGAATGGTGCACGCCGCCAGTGCACGCCTCCGCGCAGTAAAGGCGGGCAACGTTGGGCACGGCAACAGTGACGTGGGAAAGACCGCTTTCAGGCGAGTGAAGTGCGCTAACACGATGCGGACCACTAAAGCGTGATTTTATTTCAAAATAAGCACTTCTTTGGCACAAAAGTAGCACTACGAGGTTTCTGGGCCGCTATAGGCTTCCCAAGCAACGCTTAGCGGCGCTGCTGGATGGATGGATGCTATGAGCGTCCCCTTTATAACGGGGCGGTGACATGTCTGCCACCATGCTCGCAAGAAAAAAGGAAAAAAAAAAAAACTTCCCTTGTTTCATGCTGCCCTAATACCTTGTCTACATTGATTAAATCTATCGTATTATACCAAAAAAAATTATAAATTCACGTACGGTCTATCTCTCTGCCTCTTAAGGCAGAATGACCTTATCTCCCCCCCCCCCCCCCCCATTATTTATTTTTGTACTTTATCTCTACTCTTCTGCCACCAATACTCTAACCGTCTCTTACTTATTTCTATCGCGGACGTGTTCAGCTTTCCATTGTTTGTCCCTAAAAACCCAAGGCTTCCTGTAGACTCGTGCCCACAAGTATACCTGGGTGAATATCGCCACAGTTCAATCAGTACATGTTCCATCGTTTCCTTAGTTCCCCCGCAGCATGTACAGTGTTCGTCTTCGTTACTGAATCTCGCTTTATAACTTCGCGTTCTAAGGCAGCCCGACCTTGCTTCAAACAGTAAAGCGCTTCCCCTTGAATTATCATAAAAACCTTTCCCTCCTTATTTCGTTTTTTTCCCTTTCGGTAGTTACTCAGAGCCGGCTTCTTTTCCATCGCTGTCATCCAATAAGTCCTCTCCGCCTCCCTGACCTTCCGCTTAATGCTCCCTGTTGCCATATCGCCCGCACTGCTAGCCGTATATTTACTGGTGAGCCTCCTAGTTCTCTTTCTCCACTGCGTGTCAACGCTTTTTCTATACAAATACCTGAAAACCTTCTCTGCCCATCTACTCTTCTTCATTTTCCTCAGCCTCTCTTCGAATCTCATTTTGCTCTGAGCTTCCCTCACTTCAAAGCCTGTCCATCCCATATCACCCTTTACAGCCTCAATTGTCGTCTTCCCGTGAGCGCCCAACGCGAGGCGGCCCACCATCCTTTGATTTACATCCATTCCTGATTGTACCTCTGACTTCATGCAAACCACTGAGTTCCCAAATGTAAGTCCCGGGACCATCACACCCTTCCACAGCCCTCGAAGCACCTCGTACCTATTGTATCCCCATAAAGCTCTGTGCTTCATAATTGCAGCATTCCTCTTTCCCTTTGCTACCGCTGCTTTCTCTTGTACCTCCATATATCTATCCCCTTCATTTACCCATACTCCGAGGTACTTGTACTCGCTTACCCTCGGTATTTTTTGGCCCTGTATGAAGACCGCATGGTCTTCGTGATCATTGAATACCATCAATCCACATTTTGTTGCACTAAATCCTAGTCCTAGAGCCTCACATTCCCTTCCGCATATATCTGCCAGTCGCTGTATATCATCTTGACTGTCCGCAAATAAGACAATATCATCAGCATAAAATAGACCTGGAAGCTTCTGCTCAACCATCGTGCCGACCTGTTTGTGTGACAAATTAAACCCAATGTTGCTACCTTCTAGCGCTTTTTCCATCCTCACCATGTACAGCATGAATAACAGCGGGGACAAAGGACATCCCTGTCTCAGCCCCTTGCTAATTTCAACGCTGTCCTTGCTACTTATTCCTTCCCATTCTACACAAACTGTATTTTCTCGGTACATTTCCCTCAAAAGCTGTATACAGTCGTCCCCTATGCCCACTTCTTTCAATATATCCCACAAAATTTCCTGCTTAACGTTGTCATACGCTCCGGTGATATCTAGATAGGCTATGTATAAGGGCCTGTTTTCTATTTCGATATTTCTATACACTGGGTAAGAACAAACAGATTATCGTCTAACCGCCTGTCGATTCGAAATCCATTCTGAAGTTCTCCCAAAATATCATTTTGTTCTACCCACGCTTCTATTTTTAATTTTACTGCCTGCATCGCCAACCTGTATAGCACCGATGTAATGGTTAGCGGTCTATACGAGCGAATGTTATCCTTTTCTCCCCTGCCTTTATAGATTAAGTTCATTCTACTTTTTCGCCAACTGTCTGGTATTTCCCGCTCCTGTAAGCACTTTTCTACGGCTTTCAGCAGTGCTTCTTTAGTGTTATGTCCGAGTTCGTTAATGAGGCTGACGGGAACGCCATCTAAGCCCGGAGTAGTGCGCTTAGGAATTTTTCCTTCGGCCTTCTTCCAATTGAAATTCTCTAGTACTACATCTTCGTCAGTTGCACTCTTTTGCGTACTATTACCTACCGGGGGAATCCCTGGGTGACCTTTTTAAACGAATCGGCTGTTATCTTTCGGATGTAACCTAGCGCTTCATGCCCTTCCAATTGATTTCCTCCTTCATCTACCAAACGTTGTTGCATTGTGACAGACTTCCTACCTAGCGCTTTTAGGTGGCTCCAAAATATCCTAGGCGCGGCCTTCTTCTTTTCGCGAATCTCTGTCATCCAGCGTTCACTTTCACCTTTAATTTTTGCCTCGACTAATTTCTGCACGATGGATTTTTTGCTCTAAATATATTTCCCATATTTGGTTGACTTTCGTCCTGTGGCCGCTTCTCTTTTTTTGCCTGTCTGTGCTCCCGTGATGCCTCACGTCGCTTCTCGATCGCCTCCCGGATTTCTTTGTTCCACCAACTTTTTGGCTTTCTCTTTCCTTTCCAACAAATAGTTTTCTTCTCTTTTTCCATTTCTTTTGTGATTATATGTAGCAGCTCACTATACTTCCAGTCTTTGCCTGGCAGTTCGTCTACTTTTTCTTCGACTCTTGCGGCTACATTTGTTATTTGTTTGTCATTTAGATACAAGCTGCCAAATTTTGATTCTATGTTCTTATCTTCAGTTTATATCCCATTTGTAATATTATGCGTTTATGATCACTACCCAAGCTGTTAATGCCTTCCTCGTCTATTCTCATCTCTCTAAGTTTGTCATATATTCCTTCTGTCATGAGACAATAATCAATGCTCGATTGCCTGTTCCGACTTCCCACGTGATCTGCCCCTCACACTTCGGCCCCACGTTAACTATCTCAAGACTATGTTGCTCGCAGAGATCTACCAATAACTTGCATTGGTGTCTGAATATCCGTCAAGGTCACGAATGTGAGCGTTCATGTCCCCTAGAAGGATTATTTCGGCATCATGACCAAATTCTTTAATATCGGTACTTATGCATTTCACTATCTCCAGATTCTTTTCTCTGCAGTTATTCCCCGTCCACAAGTATGCTACACCTAGCCACGTTTTCTTTCCACCTACTGTGCCCGAAACCCAAAGGTGCTCTGAACACGTCTGCTTCACTCTATCCCATTTCGTTCTGCTATGAATTAGCATTCCAACAACCCCACCTCTCCTTTCTGATGTGATCCTGTTACATCCTTCCCAAATATAATTGTCAATATGCGGTGGCTCTTCCAAGTCTCTAAGGTGTGTTTCTGTAACCGCATAAACACCTATCTGTTCCTTGTTTAACTGTCCCTCAATCTCTAACCATTTTTCCTTTTTTCTGCCACCCTGCATGTTAATGTAACTAATTGCAACACGCGCCTTCTCCCTTCTTTTACCTTTTCTCCGGTTTTTTCGCTATACTGCCTGTCAAAGAGTCCCCCTGGTTGTTTTCCTCTTTACAAGCTACCCTGGGCACCGAAGGGCCCGCGTGCCCCCCAAAAAAGCTACTGCGCGTCCCGCAAGTCGCCAACCCACCTCATGACCAAGCCTCCTATCGAAGTGTATTCCGTCTCTTTGAAAACCACCCCACCTGTGCACCTCTCTGTTTATTTCCACTACCTCGATGCCTTTCTCTCGACTCATATGCCATATCTCTTTGTTTGCGTCGACAACCGCTCTTTGCAGGTTGACGTCACGCACCGGTACCTCCGGTATTGTGCATACCACTATCTGCACCTGAGGGGAAATGGCGCGCATGTCATCTACCCCTTTCGCTAATGTGGTCGCTAGTTCGGCTGATTCTTCATTCAAGACGTCGTTTAGACCTCCCGCGATTATCACGAGGTTACGTCCATTAGCCTTAGTTGCGAGTTTTGCGCTAGCTTGTCTCATCACTGATCCCAGCCCATGTCCCGGGAACTTCCCTATTAAAACTCGTTTGTCGCCTCTCACCCTTTCCTTGACTGCTTCTGCGCATCTAACTAAATTCGAGTCCCCGGCGATTATCACGTGTTCCGACTTTTCTGCTGGACTCTCCCGCACCTGACCACTGCCTCGGTATTAGCGCGTGCCACTGCTGCTGTATTGTCCCCTCCCCTTCCCAAAACTACTTCGCGGAAGCTAGGTCCTGTGACCCTTGCACCTGTCTTTTCCAAACCTGTTTCCCCCTTCGCGTCTACCACTGTGGGGGTCGATGCCCCTCTGTTCCCGCTGTCGCTTGCTTCCTTGTTCGCCATGACTACCTTTGCTAACCCCTCCTCGGCTGACTTAAGCCTTTCCCCCATAGCCATCGTTTTTTCCCGCTCTGTCGCCAACGCATTTTCCAGCTCGGCGATTCTTACCATGAGCTCATTCTGGGCAGCCATCATTATTTCCATTTTCGCCTCTAACTCGCATTGCTTACACTTGGCGTCAGCTCCCTCTGTCTTCTCATCCGTACCAACCTCTATTTTCCATCCCATTCCGCACCCTGAACACTTTACGGTCTTTTTGACCATGGCTAGATCGTTCACACGGCGGATTAAATACACTTAAAGCCAAATGATATCACTAAACTCCGCAAGTATGCTACACTGCAAATCACATGTGTACCTTTCAGCCACGTGGTGTCCAAACAAACAAATAATAATAAAAAAACCAGGTAACTGTCACACAGGAAACAGTACAAAGTTGTAAGCCCTATTAACCTTCAATCTAGTGGCTTATGTACTCATATAACTAAAAAAACAAGCTCGAATCATGCAAAAAAAAAAAAAAACTTATCTGACGCTGTCATTCCGGAGCCCACGAAAAACACGTCCGTTCTCTAGCAGTCCGCGCGCGGCCTTCAGGTCCGAACAGCGCCTCTCTGGCAGCGCCATCTCTGGCAGAAAAATAGAAACTGGTGTGTATAAGCAGCGCGCGTTTTCCCTTCTCTCCACCGCGTTGCCGCTCGCATCTGTGCACGTGCAGAGCTCTCGCGGTGCACTTGCGGCTTCAAAAGGATCTTCAAGCTTGACTGGTACTTCCGAAAAGCGAACTTGATAAAAGGAGAAAGGCTCGTCAATCTCGTTAACGGTGAAGAGCAGACGATCGACGACAACGACGCCCGACTCAAAGCGAAATGCATTTCCCAAGTCGCGATTACAGCGTGTAGGACGTATACGTCGAGGTAAGTCTCATTCTGTCATGTTAAAGATGAATAATGGTCCACATGCACTCCGAAATGAAGCCGTACACGCTATCGATGTTCTGCGGTGTGGACTACGAATCATATGATTGTTGTTTTGATATGACATGCTTACAGCAGCAGCCGTGTACTTTCGTGAACGAACGTTTGCAGCGTGCGAAAAAAAAATTATACGGCCATGGCACTGTTTCCTGAGAAGGTTAGAGTCAAGTCTTCCGTGCGGCTGGAGAATCACCCGCCGATTAAGACGCGAGGCAGCTAGCTGAGCTTTAACCACTGTGAAGCAAGATGAACTGCTCGCCTCGTTTTAGATGCGAGGTATCTTATGGCGGAGTTCAATCTAGTGGTGGTGGTGGTGGTGGTGGTGTGCGGCGTGACCACCCTTACTGCGCATGCGCATACCCTCGCCACTCCCCCTCACCATTCCTCCTGTCCTCTTCCCCTCTCCCTTTCCCATGTCCCCTCCCCCTTTCCACTCTTCCTCTGAAACGCGGGCTATACTCGCGGACAACTTTTCTTGGCAATGAAGGGAAGGCCACAGAGCCGAACTACGCGTGTGATACCGCTGAAGTATATAGTCCCACAATTGCGTCCGTGTTTTCTGCGTGAGAATAAAAGCAAACAACACTACTTCATTTTCTACGAGAAGCTGTTTAAAGAGAGGGTCAGCGCGCACCAAGTAGATAGTTGTATTTATATTTATGCAGTTCCATTTCGCGTTTTTGCGCCTGTGAAAACGTCGCACCTTTTACGTGCACCTCACAGTCAAAATGGCATCTTTGTCTTCAGCTGAGCGCTCGTCACCCTCCAGCTTTTCTGACGACTCGCAGAAGGAGGTTGTGACGAATTTCACTAACAAATGGCTGTCTAAGCCTGTGACGGCTGCTCGAATAATCAAACGGCCGTCACAGGAGATACGAAAGGTTCATAAACCAAACTAATTTCGAAACGCGCGCCGAACCGAACTACTTCGCGGAGCAGTACATGTGCAGTAGCTTCGCCCCCGTAGCCTTTCCTTCATTGCCAAGAAAAGTTGTCCGCGAGTATAGACATGCCGAAATTCTCTCCTGCGCAACGCCGCGATGAGCACCAGCGCATGCGCGTAACCTCCCCCTCTCTCTTCTCTCCTACGCTGCCCCCCTCTCGCACGCCTGTCGACCGCGTTCCCCGCTCGCCCTGTGAGAATTAAAGGGGTACTGAAACCATTTTTCGAAGGCGAGTTTACTCTGCCATACAAATCTCCAGTATGCACAGACGGCTCTGAGCAAGTGTGAAGCTCAGCAAATGCTGATATTTTTTTAACACGAAAGTGTTTTATGCCGGGGTCCACCAAGACTTCAGTGACGTATTTCCGTCACGGAAATCACGCGGAAAAAATTTACGCGATCAGATGGCAAAGAAAAGTTCTGTCAACGGGCATCGAACCCACGACCGCTCGGTCCGCAAACAACAGATGCCGGGCCCGCTATCCACTGCGCCGCAGTTACAGACTCTAGAGGCTTTACGAACGCGCCTTTTATATCTACCACTCTCCCGGTCGGCGGGGTGGTGTTGCCCTCTGGGAGCGGTAAGTAAAGTAATTCGTCATTACTGTGGCCTCCGCGACTAACACCTGCAACACGTTACACGTCCGTCCCATTCGGCGCGTTTTCAATAGAAGTTCAATTTTGTCAATGCCTTAACACAACGCGAGGTGGCGATCTTAGTCCAGGCGTCGTAAAAGCGTCGGCCTCGCTCATAGCACCATGCTAATCCAAACCAAAAATAGCTTTGCGACGCGCGCCTGCCTCACCTGGCTGTTACACCGCGTTCCCCGCTCACGCGCTCGCCCCGAGAAAAGTCGCGGCCGGGGGGCGGCACGACGCGCTTTGCGTTCGCCTCTAGTCCGGCCGTGGTGTTCAATCACATTTTAACATGCCGCGGGATGGCGACCAAGTTCTGCGTCCAATATGCGGCGCTCTTCTGGCTGTCACACCTCGTTCTCTGATTGCGCTTTCACCGTTAACTACCACAGCTACCACAAGGTATTGTATAATCATTTAACATGCACGTTAGTCGTCGGGATGGAGATGTGGCACCAATCATCAAAGTGGGTGCATGCACGTTAAACGGTACTATAGCTGCCAGACATCAATATATATTGTGCAAACTCTTATATCAAAGTACAGTAAACATTCAGTTACTTCTGTAAGGGCACGCTTTACTTTTGTGTTATTCCGATTCCTATGACGGACGGATCAACCATCTTTTAAATGCGAATGCATTTCTTAGTCGGGCTATGTGAGGCATCCGGCGTTGTCCGCGCACCTCTCCGCTCTCACTCCCTCTTCCATAGCAACAGCTGCGGGCGCGCGCGCTTATCCTCGCCCCTAGCACCCGGAGCAGGTGGTGCGGGCGGAGTAGCGGAGAGTGAGTGGAGAGGAGGAGCGCGCTCTGGCGTGTGAGGGCGCTCGCATCCGAGCTCCCGCGTGTGTGGAGAGAGCGTAGGAGAGGGCAGGTGCAGTGCTTCGCCGTTCCTTCTCTCGCCGTTCGCTCTCTCTCTTCCCTGCGCCACCGCCTATCAATGCAGTGCGTTTGTGCTGCCTTGGCACAGCCTGAAAACAGCGCGTTCTAAACGCGTTTGTGCTGCATTGAAGGCGGTGGCAACGTCCCTGAGGTGATTACGAACGCACGTAGGAAGCGTTCGTTGAAAGAGGCGCCCAAAAGGGAGACACTTGAGCGCGTCGATTTGTCCAGCTTTACGCCATTAAAATTACTACGCCGTGTACTCTCGGCGCAAGAATGCATTCGCATTTCCTCACGATTCCCTTCGGGGAGGTGGGGGTCATTTTTTTCGTTATTAAAGTCAATTTTTCCATGGCGCACCTACCGACATCGACACTAGCTTGACGTCAGCCTACAGTACTAATTCTGGTGACTTCACGCAGCAGTCTGGCTAGTTGTGATGACGTCAGGTACTAAAAACTCTAAGATGGGTGCACGTGCGTCACCAAAACATTCAAAATGGCCGCTTCTGCGTCACCAACGGAGCCACGGTGCGGAGCGGCCGTGGAAACGTCACTATATGTTGTGCAGCACGTTAAAGAAGCTCACACCGTGTTGTGACGTCAGGGTACAGTAGGAACTGAAACTAGCTTTGAAAAACATACTGTAATTACTTTTTCAGGTTGCATTCGCGCTTAGCACTACCTTTTCTAGGCTCCTGAGGTCTTGGCCTTTCATTTGACGCAAGAAAACGACAACTGAAAATTCTCGTGTCAGTACCCCTTTAACGGCTAGGCTAGAGGGAAGACAAGACGCGCGTAGCGTTCCTCTTCGCGTTCCACGACGCGAGGTCGGTAGCATGCCCAACGAATGCCAACGGAACGCGATCGTGCAAGTGCTCCGGCTTCGCATCGCCTCATGGTGTAATTTTTTCGGCTCTCGCGTCATGCTTGCAGTCTCTTTTTATGATATCGACTTGACAGGCGTATAAAACCTGCTGCGCGAACGCGGCTAGAAAATCGCACAAAGTCAGAAGGTGGTTACTTCAAGGCTGCAATTGCAAAGCATGTGTTAAGTGCCAGTTATATTTAGCGGCTTAAATATACATCACCCTAATAAAGTGACAAAAAGAAAGCAAACCTGCAGAACGATGTCAAAGCTTGCTGAAGATGCACAGACGTCCGTTCCGGCGTGATAAAGCAGCCTTCCCGAAGCGTAAATTGCAGGCGCCGAACTTCTGATAATGTGCCGAGTTCAGTAGTTGAATTCAACCAACCGCGCAACGCTAACGGTATAACGCGAGTGTGAACGTTCAACAACGACGGGTAGGTTTCACGAACACGGGGAATCAAAACACAAAGTTGCTTCACCTACAACCGTAACTGGACTTTCACAATGCGAGAAGACAACGAGTAATCATTACTGTAGTCGCGAGGTGCATGCGCCGCGTTACTTACCGATTCCGGTAGTCGAAACGAACGAAAGCGATGAACTCAGGCAGCCAAAATAGAAGGCGAGACAGCGCTGTCAGCTATCCACGCTTGCCGCCTTTATTTCTCGTGCGACACGCCCGGGAACTTTACTCTCTTCCACATCCGCGGCTCAACAGAGCTCAGGCCCCCACACTACGGCTTTTGCAAACGAATACATATCCTAACCCGTGTCTCCTACACAGATCTATCCCGATATTTATACCGACAGTTCTTGTCCCTCGTGCGGAGAAATATCCACTTTAGAACACGTGCTCTGGTGGTGTGCCCGGTCACACTCTACAGTCGATAACTCGGCCAGGTGGGATGTGGCCCTCCGTAGCCCCCTTCTGGCTGAACAACTCTGGGCTGTCCAGCAGGCCCACGATGCGGCCGAGAGGCTTGGCCTTCCGGTCCCTACGTGGGAGCGGCCCGCTACGAGTTGAGACGCGTCCTGCAGGACCTCAATAAAGTTTACCATACCATACCATACGCCCGGGAACCGATACAGTTTTACACGTGATCGTGTGCCTTGGTGTTGTCTGCACTGTTGTGGCAGGCCACTAAACCGCAATACTTCGGACCTCGCTTGCGCTTCCGTGGGGTCGCTTCTGCCATCGCGGAAATGCGCAGCTTCGCACAGAAAGCCTCTCGGTTCAACGTGCCGAGCTGACGGCCCCCCAGTTACCCGCACCGACAGAAGAACGCGTGCGCACGTGCGCTACCGCTACCGTGAAAGGGGCTGAATGGTTGAATCGGACGCGCATGCAATCCAGAGCTTTCCGACAGAGCCGCAGCGCGGCCAGCGCGGCGCTGTCGTCGCGCCGCAAACTTGAGCTTGGGTTCCCTATTACAACAATCAGCATCGACCTAATATTTGCCTTTAGTGTCCCTTTAAGTTAAAATCGCTAAAACGTTTCGGAAACATGAGGCGCTTACTCCGGCGAGGCACAAGAGAGGGCGCCACCGCCTCGCCCGCGAGGCTTTTGTTTTGTTTTTTTCGTTATCTATTTAAAGGGAACGGCACCACATCATCATCATCAGCAGCAGCAGCAGCGAGCGAGCGAATGCAGCGCGCGAATGCCCCTAGAATCACTGGAAAATCAGAGTACCGCAAAGGTAGGCTGAGCGCGGGCAACATTGGGTGGCGGCGGCCATGTCCCTTCCAGACCGTCCGGCGCGTTGCTAGCGTGTGTTGAGAAGTGACCGATCTTTTCGCCTCAGTGCCGTGTTACGCTCTGCAGAACGGCATTATGTGTATGTGTTTCTTCAAGAGGATATTAGAAGTGATTTCGAGTCATCGACAGGTATGGATCGACTGCGCGGTTAGCGGTGTAACTAATGAAACGTACGGCGAATGTTGCCATGTGCTCGCGAACTCTCTTCATGGCTTCATCGGTCTCTTTTCGTGTCACGCCCGGGCGTGTTCGCTAGGTCCGGAGCTGTAAACATAGTTGCGTTAGCGCAGTGACATCGTGCGAGATGTCATTTACTTCGACATTTGGTAAATCTTGACTGTTTGCGCTAGCTTTGCAGTCGGTGTTCAGGTTCACTGCACTCGATAACGTTATCCAACAACATCGAGAACATTCAACATTGCGTCCTTCGACCTGTCGCTGACACATAGCTTGCTTGCGCACCATGCTTGCTGTTCAACTGGTTGATATGTGTAATAGGAGTTGTGTGTGTACGGTAATTGGAAGTTGTGCGCGACGTCTTGATTCGAAACGCCAGCAGCCGAACGCACGGGCGAATCGGCGTGCGGTAGGTGAGGTGCATCTTATCTTGCGATACGTAGAAAATAGGTCATCAAAAATGATTGACATCACTAAATTGTTTCATTTCCTATTTCTTGTCTCCTTAATATTCCTAACGTTGCAATGAATTTGCAAATATTTTGCTGTGTTCCGACAAACAGTTCTTTTTTTGGCGTTGCCAGCGCGTAAACAGCTGGGGTTCGGTTTCTGCACTGCTGCACTTTTTTTTTCATAATGCACTCTTATTAAAACTTCCTCGGCACGGTGCTTTATGTTCTTTCGATCAGAAATAGCACATCCCGGAATTTTTAAAGCGCATGCTACTGCAACACAGTATGTATATAGACCTAGGGCTCACATAAAATCGACTCCCTCAATGCGTGGGTCTGCTTTTTTTTTTTTTTTGCTGTGACCATTTCTCAACAATTATATCCGCGATGCGCAGCGCCTATAGGGGCGCCACTGAAAGCCGCGTAGCGGCGGCCGTTGGAACCGCTCGCGGGTCGCGTAGCAGACGCCTCATTTGCGCGCGTGCGATTCGCCGGTTGTGCGCGTCCCAGCTAATTACTTTTTCGGCAACAGTGTGCGCAAAGGAGCCGCACTTTATAATAGTGGACATGTGTCCGATGTCACAGCTGTGTGGGACGACAATGTCCCCATACGCGACAAGTGTTTGTCACAGACAATAGACAACAAGCTTCTCCTACGAAGTGGAGCTCATCGTAAGTACACCGCTTTCTTTATAACGTCCCGATCACTAACGCCTGCATGCGTTGACGCGTGAACCAATGTTTTTTCTCGACACAGTAGCTTCGTTTACGTGCCATGTGCTGATATAGTAGATTTTGAGGGAGCGCTGTCGCACCGGCGTATAGATTTCACAGGGTCGGCCACGTGAAGGGTCAGCGTTGGTAAAACTTTGAAACCAGCACGATAAACTTGTAAAAAAAATGAACGATAAGCTTGTCATCATCGGTGCAGAAGCGCACAGCGAACATTCTGCACCGATGATCGCATTCCAGTGCCATCAATAGGTAGAATGCAGCCGATTTCGTACAGCACACGTGTGATTCCACGGCGCTTTTTTAAAGGAGCCGTCACCTGCCCTACATTCTCTCGCGTTGCGCTTCGCGCCATTCGTTTTTCAAGTGAGCCAGGGTATCGCGTCTTATCAGTAATAACAACCTCATGTGAATTGTAATGTCTACAATGCAGGCGAGGCGACCAAGTGTAAACGTAGTAGCGTTCGCTGAAAACGTAGCGACAAAAAAGAAGAAATAAAAACACGGTAATCGTTCTAACACTGCCGTAAACAAAGCGCGATTTCTTAGCTTCTACGTCGTACAGCCGCAATCCACCGCCGCCGTCGCTTTCGCTCATGAAATAGCACCGGAAACCTGTAGATGTGCGTTCCTGGCGATTGTTTGTGTGTGTTTGAGCAGCCGACAACGCAGCAGTTATTTTTCGACATCGCCGAGGCCCGCCATAATCGTTAAATCACGATGAAAAACACATCCATCCGTGCACTCGCGTATAGACGCTCGCGGGAACACTGCTCGCCGGGCCCGCGAGCGCTTCCGAGCCATGGCGGCAGATGGCGTCGTCGGCGCTTTGCGCATCGCCTATAGTATTTTAAGGGTACGCTCGGCGCAATGCAGCATTAGTAGCATTTTTTTTGCAACAAATTTAAAAATACGCTTGATAACATTGCCCTATACCAAGTTGATCAACAGAGTTCCACGCTTCTATTTTGTGCAATGCCAAATGATCATGCCACAATTGCCTTCAAGGTATACCAGTAAACAGTTATTATTTTAATAAATCTTCGATTTCGCTCTCGCGCGTGACACGCTTATAACTCGGATAGCATGCGTAATCTGTTCAACAGATCGAGATATAAACAGCCGAGCAAATAGAAAGGTGTGTAGTTTTCAATATCGCTGGCCATAGCGAACCGACAAGGTGAAGTATCCTGTCGCATAAGATCATTTCCAGCAAAGTTAGTGTAGTTCACTGCAGGAAGGAGTGTTATTCGAGGGGGGGGGGGGCGAATTCGTTCAGGGCAACTATGCAGCCACGTAGAACGCCGCTCTTTGACATTAATTTTTCCCACACGGCAAACGAGATTCCCAGAGTAGCTCACCAGTAACGTTCGATTGATGGTGAGCTTCTCTCTTCTGGCATCTGCATGCAGTGGCATATCAGGGGTGGCACACCGGGCCCGTGCCCCCTCCTCCCCCTCCCCCCCGAAAATAATGTCTGCTTACGCCCCTGTCTGCATGACGCGTTTAAAAAAGCGACGAAGTACTTCTGGGGACCGTGGTACTGCTAAATGTCCGGCCACGCTCTGCATTGAACGCGCCTGCACCCAAAGCGCTTGGAAGGGATATGGCGGCGAGAGGTCACGTGATGCGAGTAAGCCAATCGCGTCGGCGGCGGCGCGCGGAAAACAGATGCGATACTCTGAAATTTTTCCAGTGATTCTAAATGCCCCCCTCCCCCTGCGCCCCCTCTGCGTCGCTACGTGACTGTCGTGACTACATCTGACAGGGGAAACAACATGACGGAGCTCGCTGCAGACGACGCCTACCTCAACGGAGCCGCAAGTCGATAAAGTGCAGCAAAAACGTAGAGCACATGTCGCACACCGAGTTTGTAAATCTGTCTAACAAGATTCTACTCGTGCCGTTGAAACCTATACATGCTTACCTCAAACATTCGCGTCATTGACGCTTTGGTGAACGGGGCAGTGGGAACTCTACGAACGGGAATCGCTGGGTGCGACGCACTTCCTCGTGTTTCACAGTAGTGGAACTGCCATACGTTTTATAAATCTTATTACATAGTGTTCGCACTTATCACGTTTGGAAAGTGCAGCCAGGGCTGCCGTTGGGAGCTATTGGGAGCTACATTGCTACCCCATCTGGCGACAAAACATTATAGACGGTTTTACCGTCTTGTTATAGATAGTGGTACGACGGAAATTGATAAGCCTGAGGAGTATAGAACGTGGATCTCTTTTAGTGGTTTCTTTTTTTTTTTTGCGAGGAATAGCTTTTACCAGGGGCTCCTCGGCTGTCATGTATTGATGTGATGGTGAAATATAATTGAACATTGCCGTTATACGTAGCACAACCGACAATTTCGTGCATATGAAAGTAATCCGAACGTATTGTTGAGCTCATTATAGCAGCGCCTTGCCATCGTCTCCTTATCTTGTGTATTGTGTCCGCCAGGCCCGTAGCCAGGGGGGAGGCAGTCCCCCCCTCCCTGATTTTGATTACACATGGTATTTTGTCGAAAATAAATCATGAAAATATAGGCGTTTTTCTCAAATAGTCAAGGCTTTCAGCAAGTAAGCCCCCCCCCCCCCCCATCTCGAAAAAAATTCCTGGCTACGGGCCTGGTGTCCGCCTTTACAGCTGTGTATTCCTTTTCGGTTACGCCCGTCCCCCGCACCTTGTTCCAACGTAAGGCGCTTGTTTACGGCTCGTGTTACGCCTCTTGTGTTTCCTGGCTTTATGTAACGAACGAAAGTAATCCGGGATAAAGGAAACGCTCGCAGCACATGGCTGCGCCAAAGGCTCGCTCCTTTTTCTCATATCGTTTAAATCCAGGGGAAGGAGAGCAGCATGCTTCGTCAATAGGCAGCTATTGCGTAAGTGAATACCGGATGGATACATTTCGCGTGATGGTATTTCCGGACGACTGGTTTTCCTTGCGACGTGATCGTGTCAAAAGCGGTGTCCGTTCAGTGCCGAGCTCGTTAGCGGCCGAATTTCACCGGCACTGCATGCCGGCATACGCTTAACACGCGTGCGTTTAGAGCGTGCGGCGCTTCTTCTTTAATGTACTACTTGCAGCGTACCGTTCTTGTTCTGCTTTGAACGGACAAGACGAGTACGGCGAGCCACACAACGCACTATGGTGGCCGGTCACTTTGGCTCAATTTTTATTTCTTCGTGTATGTGATTTGAGCCAGAGCGGTGGGCCACCGCGCTGTGTGACTACTTCGGTACACGATCGTTTTTGCAGCCGCCGTGGCCGGGAATCGAGCCCGCGTTCTTGTGTTTGAACCAGTGAACACACTCGTGAGTCTGTTGATTGAATGTTCGGGCATTCAGGTACAGTATCATTAATGTCCGGCGTTAAATTTTATGGGACTCTTGAGCCTTGAAGAACGCCATTATTATTATTATTATTATTATTATTATTATTATTATTATTATTATTATTATTATTATTATTATTATTATTATTATTACTACTACTACTTGGTACGCGCACGCACAGGTATGTACAAAGGAAATAGGGATGGAGCAGGCTGCCACCGAGAACGCAGTGACTTGGAAGCAGTGGCTTCAAAGTCACTGTGGGATTATCGGCAGTGAATGGGCCGATCAAGCTGCCTGTTAAGCCCGTGCCTATCAACACCTCTGCTCGGAAGCTTCGTATGCTCGCTCGGCAATGCACCACGTCACATAGGAACGAGCCGAATTTCACGCATGCGAGATTACACTCCCTAATTGTTCCAAGCCTTCGACTTCCACAAAGACTCCGGCGAGGTATCCGCGATTGTCCCACATTCCTTACGCTCGTTCTGATTGGACCGAAGTGTGCGGCTTCTCTTGTTCCCGACAGGGTGTTTCAATATGAGCTCTGCCTCGCGTTTGAAGACACTTCGTGCTTCATCTATTCCTCCTGAAAGAGCCCTCCCCATTTCCTCTGTATATGTCAACATACTAAACAAAGCGATAACAAACAAATAGTTGCTTGCATTGCGCGAACTTACGGGTGCCCACGATACACCGCTTAATTGTTTGCAGCCGCCGCTTCTACGAGTTGCGCTGCTAAGCGCGAGTATCGCGGGTTCTGTCGGCGGAGGCAAAATCCAGAAATACCGTTGGGCTTGAATATGGTTAAAATGAGTCCGGAGTCCCCAGTACATGGCATGCCTCATAATCATCTTAACTGGCCTACATCGGCTGAAAAGTCAGTAACGTACTACGTTATCGCGAGGCGGTAGTGACGGGCTGTGTAGTCGCTTTGCAGCGGTGACAAGATGATTACTTTTCGATCGCACCTTGGTGTCGAAACACCTGCTCGCCGGAAAAAAGTAGCTTATTCGCTTACAGTGCTCTCGGCCGCTCATACCGTTGGCGCTTCTCTGATCACGCTTCCCAACAACCCCTTCCTCCTTCGTCCACAGTCTGTGATTTTTGAGGAGATTGATCTCACCGAGCTCAGCGTGGCCGAATGCAGTACAAAGAATGCAAACCACAGTTTTCAGGTGGGTTCACACATTGCATGCCTCTTGGTCGATTTCCGCTCGGAGCGACAAAATTGCCCCTGCTGCTCCCAGCACTGCTCAGTGCCGATGCTGTGGAGCAAAGTGACGCACATGTGAATCGGCAAAAAGTGTAACAGGTGCCCATGATGTCGTCTTTTTCAACAATGAATGCGACGCACACAACTGCTCCACCTCGAGCAGAATATTGTTGTTATTATTGTGACAAAAATGTGTGTGAGTAATAAAGGTTCGGTTGCAAGTTTAGCGCTTGTGTTTGTTGCATTCTTCCTGTCTCTTGTTGAAAAATATTTGCGCTAAGACGACATCAAGGTGTTGTTGTTCCATATGTAATTTAAGAATATCAAGCGAACAATACTTCAGTGCCGAGGCCCCCAAGCGTCTGGTGAATATGAGAAAGCGAGTAGAGAACCAAAGAACGCAAGAAAGCAGGGGCCATCCTCGGCCCTAAACTCTCGAATAATATAGTTTTAGCATAACGTAAAACTCCTACGTTAGCGTTAGGGTGCGTAAGAGCTTCGGCTACGTTTACGTTCTGTGCGTGCGCAACGTGTAGAGTGTACACGCTGCGCATGCACAGAACGTAAGTAGAGAGTTTTTATGTAGTCTTTCAGTATAGCGGAAGGGAGTGAAACGATAACGCAAACACATTCGGCGCCATCTCGATGTAAAATCATAAGCACTGACAAGTACAATCTATGCGGCCGCCTGTCACATTGTTTTGCCGCGGAAAACATCGTACGTCCCGGCTAACTTGTGGACATGCCATTTCAAAGAGGCAAATGAACCAAACGCTACACACAGATCGTGGCGCCACCTCAACACATGGCTACAGCAAACACGGACAGAACATCTTGTTAAGCCTTCTGCGCCGCTAATCGAGAGCGTATCGCAAGAACAGAGCTATGTTGTCACCAAAACGCGTCTGGCGAAGCATCATTACTCAAATATAGAGCAAATACAAGCATTAGTGGAGGATGAATAGGCTAAACAGTGCAGGCCGACGACTCGATATTCTAGCCACCCTAACTCGATACATCCGGCGGCTCTCACTTCAACGGGTGCCCCACCTTGCCCTACGTCAATGCATGCGTTAACATTGACGTAGGGTGGCTACCTGGCAACTCGCTAGCCACCCTAGCATTGAAGCGTACAGGCCTGAACGCACTAGCGGAACAATGCGCGTGGCGCGGCGCCGCCGGCAAAACGGGAGCATTCAAAGCTGGCAGGATTTCGTGCCGCGAGAGGAATGGGCCCGTGCGCCATTTTCTGAGGAGACCAAAGACCAATCAGAGCGGCTCCCATAGGCGTGCGCACAGGGGGGGGGGGGGGGGGGGGGGGGCGCAAAATCTGCCCCGTACATTGACCCTTCTAGTCACCTAAGAGGGGGGGGGGTGCAAAATCTGCCCCATACATTGACTTAGTAGGGTGGGGGGAGGGCGCTGCGATGAACATTCGCCCCCCTGATGGGGAACCCTGCGCACGCCTATGGCGGCTCCCTCGCCCCCTTGATGGGGTGGCCCGTTTAGCGCTGCTTTGACTTGCTCAGGCTTCTGGGGGCCCACGTAATCCTCTCGACTGTTGCAAATTGCCGTGACCCCCAAAAAATGCACCCGCCGCGAGCTGTTGTGACCGTACCGCCGCCGCGTTTTGTCGCCGGCGGCGAGCTGCCCGCATTTTTCCGGCCTTTAGAGCTCTGGCTTACGTTTACTTTCTGCGCATGCGCAGTATGTAGCACGCAACGCAAGCGCCTAAACCCTTGCGTTTGTTGCTTTCCGCTAAGTCATCGCAACTTTGCGGTTCACCGCGTTGTGCGTCTGTCGTGTTCCCGATAGCACTAAGTGATCATTGCGGACAATATAGGAGGGCTGTGCTGACAGCAGTACTTGCACGATTGTGTTAAAAGAACAAGTAGCCGATCAGGATGTCAGTTACGAACGGTATAGCTGTACCATTCTAGCCATGTGACTGTCATACATGCATAGATAGCTCCTACAAAACGGTGTAGTGACGCCTAACTCTGTGTTGTTGTGCTGACAGATTATCACGCCATTTCGGAGGCTCATCTTATGCGCCGAGACGAGAAAAGAAATGGAAGATTGGATCTCAGCCCTGAAGAGCGTTTGCAACAAGGATTTCTACGAGGTGAGATGCCTTGATTTAGTGCCGCCCGTTTCAACTCCCACGTGCCGGGCCTTCTGCTGAACGGGCATTAGTAAATTGCCCTTTCGCAATGCCAAAAGCAGACGCCGCGAGAAGATGCTTGGTAAGCGAGAAGACGCAGAAAATGCGCCACGTTGAAGCTCGCCGTGATGTCGGCTCTTTTGGCGTCTACTTGGGAATTAATTAAAGGAGTACCGACACGCTTTTGAGACATTGCAAAAGGGACATTTTACGTTTGCTTGGTATGCATTGTTAACGCTCTCCGCACACCGGAGTCGGACAACACTATAAAATATTTTACCTTGATGTTAAAGTTTTCGTCGCTGCACATGTGCAAGCCAGCCCCACCGCAATGGACATTATCCTGACGAGCTTGTGAATTCTGTGTCCTGCATGCAGCCTAAATCGCAGAAATCACTGTCAGGGTCGCTGGACGACAATTCACTCATCGTTGTTTACGTGCACCACGAGCAGATGACAGATCTGCCGCTAGCATGGCCACTAGTACGTCGCAAGTTGCTACCTTCCCGTGACGTCACACTGCGGTGACGCGTCACTGAGAAGCCGCGCCCTCGATATCGAAACCGAAAGTGTTTTTCTTTAAGGTAGCGTTATTAAAAATATATTCTATGCATTCCCAGGCACCACAATACTCTTTTTTAGGGTTCTCCACACCAGTGTTTTTATTTAGAGCTACAATCCCAAAATATTTAAAATTATTGTCACTACTTCTTTAAAGGGGTGGTGCCACCAAATTTGTGGCTTGCGCATTCTTTGCTGTAAGCATTTCCTATAGCTCCAGGAAGCATGATGCACGCACCAAGATTCATGTATTCTCGCTAAATAATTTAATATCGCCTTTTGATGTGGACAACTTTTGGTTTCGATTTCTGGGCGCAAAAAAACTTCTGCAAAGTTTGCGTTGAAGCTATGGACCACACGAAGGTCACTTTGCTCGCTGCAGCGGCTGAGTTTGCGAAAGGAGTGATCTGCTAGCTAGAAGAGCCAAAGTAGGAGTTTGTTGAAGTAACAACTGACAGTTTGCGCTCGTCCTATGTTACCTGTGCGTTCTTTCCGTGCCTCCTTCTTTGTGTTGAGCAGCGCGCTGCAAGTGTCGAGCTGTGACAGTTGTTAGTTCGCACTTGCCTTATGTGTTTCTTTTCCTGCGTCATTTGTGCTTCAGCAGTCCGCAGCAAATTTCTAGCTGCTTGCTTTTCTTCCTGTGACATTCCCATTTCTTGCTATCGCATTCATTGCTTCGCCGTTAAGGCGAAACCGTGACTTTTTTTTGTACTCGCAGTGTACGGCACACAGAGTGCCTGGCCATAGGATCTTATTGCACTAGATCATACTTTATACAGCATTCCCTATTCTATTTGCTGTCACAGTAAGATGAGCAATAAAACGAAAAATTTTCCTCTACAACCTGTCAATGTGTGTGCCTTCATATGAAAAGACATACACATCGAGAAGATGCACACTTGTCCTTGAGATAGGCATGGGCCTACCTCAAGGAAATGGTTTCAAAGGCGAAAATACCAGATGCAGTTTAGGAAAGAAATTTTGAGTCATTCACAATGAGAATGTATCGCAAGTTATTTGCTTTACAATTGTTGTGCAGGGCACCGAACACCAGCAGGATTTTCTTTCTGGGCAGCACAACTGGTATGTGACGTCTCATGCGCGCCCTACCTATTGCAATGTTTGCAAGGAAGCGCTCTCGGGTGTCACCTCCCATGGCCTCTCCTGCGAAGGTGAGCTGCTGCTTTAGCTGGCTCATGTTAACTTAATTATACACAATGTTCTGCATCTGGGCACTTCACATGTGCAGCAGTGGTGTGAGACAAATGCGGAATGTAGTCAGAACAATCAGCTTGAATGATGCCACATCTTAGCATATTATACAACCACATCTTAGTAGAGAACTCTGGTTAGATTCTCACACCATGCTTCATATGGACATAGCTCAGCAGTGTGAGCAGATTGAGATAGCTCATTTTATATGAATACAGTTTGTGGGAGCCATGCCCATTGCCAGGCAGCTATCATAGTTCCACGTGCTGCACAGTGGCGATGTGCACGGCCCTGGCAGCCATTGCGATGTGCGGAGAGTCGTGTAGCCCTTTTGCAGTTTTTTTTTGAGCTAGTGTTAATAAACGTTTTCTTTTGGAGTTAACCAGCGGAGCATCGTTCCTTGGCAGCAAGATGGCCTGAACCCTACAAGTTGAATATCTGAGAGATTTAAGAGACTTCTAGAGAAGAAATATAAATTTGAATTTTTACTCTCCTTTTTGTGAAAATAAAGGATGTGTTTAAGCCACCATGAGGGAAGCAAAAGAAGAGGATCGGCGGATAAAGGTGGGAAAAGATTTTGTCAAGCCTGTAACTTAACAGTCTTCAAATGAAAGGATGACACTTGGCATTAGCAGATGTGAACAAAGCAGTGCATTAAACAAGGCAAGACTGCAGAGCACAAGAAAAAGAATTTATATTAAATTTATGGAGCACTTAATCTCGTGTTGACTACAACTACTTTTAGTTTCGTGCAAAATTACATCAGTGCCATATTTCTGTGGGAAGGGATGTACGACATTCTTTATGATAACGTTATCAATTTTTCAAAATGCAACTCTTCAAAATATTTGTCGCTATTTTTTGTTGTTGTGACGTAATAGAAGAGGTTTTATGTGCTTCCTCAAGCAAAAGCAACTTTCAAGAGATGCATCACCTTGGCCTGTTTGCTCAAGCACCAGTCCTGAATAATTTTTAATATCGTATTAAAGTTGATGCTTTTTTCTGGTCAGTAGAAAGTCATCAAACTCGATTTGACATCCTTTTTTTTCTGCACCATAGTTTATCAGTATGTCACACATATATGTTAGCTTAATAATTGTGCATTATAAATAACATGGGCTGCATACTGCATTGTCAACAGATGTCATTGAGCTTGAGGGCACATACTCATGTGGTCAGGTGAAATAGCTCAAGTGCAAATAGTAGTCTTTAATGCTGAATTGAATACGGATCAGTAATGCCAGAAACAAATCAAATCTGAATCGAATAGTGAGATGTAGATTGGATATAATATAGTCTAATAGTTTACAAAGAATGTACAGCCTTTTCATCATTAACATAAATAATTTTCACACCTTGGCATACTAATCAGATTATAAAGATTGTCATTACACTGCATATATTATAAAGCATGCTTTAATACAAGTATGAAGGAAGACCTATAGAAGCATTTTATTTTGCAAATTTAAGTGCTTTGTAGCACACAGTCATATACAGGGCGTCCCAACTAACACGCAACACAAATTAAATAAAGAGGAATGGCGTTAAGCAAAGCAAACCTAGTTTATATTGTTCCTAGTACACTGGAGCAGCCAGTTATTATTTTTTTCATTATTGAGGTTTAACTAATTAGTCATAATTATATTTGTAACTCGACAAGTACTCAACTAATTAACAAAATGTCAATGAGGCATATGCAGGAATGTTCAAATGACATCTAACTGCGCTAATTTCAACAATGTACTAATTGCGCACTCATTTTTCTCGGTTTAAAAAAAAAGCCCGCGAAGTCTGAAAAGTGACACACGACTTGACTGTTGTGCGCATCAGTAAGTTGCGCCCTCAAGCAGGTTCAGTGTGAGGTAGCCAGTATAAAGGAAAGAAATGTGGATTTCCTTATCTGCTATTCCCCAGCCGAAAAAACGCGCCGCTTTGCTCTTACAGAGTCCGCCGTAATCAGAGTAGTGCTCCTGCCACGTTATCAATGAGGACAGTCGGTCATGAGATCTGGATAATGATAGTGGCGTACAATTGAGTCGAATGAATCCCTGCAAGATTGCAACGCATGTTGCCACCCAACCTGTAATCTTGCCAAAGTGCGAAACGCTGTCTCTGGCAACGGACAACAGGCAAAGTGGTTGCTTCCAGTAAGCTCATTTGAGGGTGCTGCTTTCTTTTGCACGTGGGAGCGTAGTCACGTGTTATTTTTCACATTTCCCGGGCTTCCCTTATAAGCCAGAAAAAATTAGCACGCAGTTAGTATGTTGTTGAAAATAGCACAGTTAGATGTCATTTGAACATGCTTAAATATGCCACATTGACATTTTGATAATTACGTGAGTACTTGTCGAGTTATCAATATAATTATTACTAATTAATGAAACCTCATTATCAAAAAATTTGTGGTGGCCACTCCAGTCTACTGGGAACAATATGTACTAGAGCACCAATTTCTGGGCGAGTTTGTTTTGCATAGCAGAACACCTAAGCACGCACAAACAAGGACAGTGGATGTGTTGTCAGCATCTTCTGTCCTTGTTTGTGCGCACTTAGGTGTTCTAATATGAACTAGGTTTGCTTCGCGGAACGCCGTTCTTTTAAATGCGAAGCATTTCTTAGCGAACCTTTGGCACTTTGAGCGTTTCTATCTACGTATCTATCTATCTAGCCGCCTACGTCTGGGTGCTCTCATGATCGCCTTCTTGACATGGTGTAGACCTAAATTAGCATGGGAGGGTAAGAGGATTTGACGAATATGACTGTCGGGTCATGACATGAACAAGGCGAAAATCCTGTCGCGTACGTTGTTAAACTCTTTCCTCCAGACACGTGTGGCACATACCCGTTTACCATGCGCCGCGGTGTACGGGTATGCGCTGCAGGTGATTGACAGTTTATATCTACCCAGGAACGGCGAGAACAGCCATTGGTAATTTAAATGCGAGAGCGTTAAGAAAAGCCGACATCGGCAGTGTTGACCCGGCGAATGAAAAGAATAAAAATTGGGATCTGGCAGGAATCGAACCCAAGCATTCTGCGTGGCAATCAGGTATTCTACCACAGAGCCACGCCACGTCTATAAACTTGTTTGGAAAAACAGCCTATGCAGGCGAAATGTTGGTGCAACGTCAGTTGTGGCTGTGGTGCTGGCTATCTAATTTTACAAGAAAACAACAAACACTACATATGTACTTCTACGATACAGGCGTCATGCGAGATTAACGTCTGTGGTTCCAGTGTTGGCTCTGTTTTTATAGTATCCTAATAAACATTACATTTGTATTCATATGATTCAGCAAGCTATATTGAAGCATTGCTCGACCCCAGAGGAATACATTAACGAAAGTTACATATGATATTCACATGATTGCAACATACAGTGCACTTAATTTTCATAATACTGACGTATGTACGCTAACGTGAGGGCTGACGTTACGTCGCACCAAAAGTTGCCCTTTAATTTGCACACATCTTTAGCGTCTTTTTGTAACGTGTCGCTCAATGTAAAAAACTTACGCCACAGTCACCTTCCCGCCACATGCTTCGCATAGCATTGATTCCCACGGTACGTGGGATCTGCCGAATTTTTTTAAAAATCATGCTGCGTGATAGTTGGGACGCCCTGTATGATCGTAGAAAGTTTTAAAAAAAACAGCCTGATTAATCACTTGAGACAAGTATACATTCATAAATAAATCATAAATGTGAACTACCTGCAGCAGTACGACAGGGTGAAAAATAATCATAATAATTGTTTTGATAGAGTAATCGCTGTTGATGGTGCCACTGTTGTATAGAGTATGTTGCAATGAAATGTTTTAATATTGTCAACTAAAAAGGGGAATTTTAAGAACTTGTTTTGCTTTGTTAGACACAACATTAATGAGAACTAACAGACAATCAAGCCAAGGAAAGTATAGGGGATGTTATTTGTAGTAATTGTGATATAAGTGACAAGAAATTAAAGCGGACGAAGCGATAACGGAACCTGCAACCTTGTATTAGGGTATCACAAATATAATCACAGAATCTAAAGGAAATCCAGAGCTTTAGGCTGACATGCTCACTGACAAAGTGCCTGCTTGTTGTGTTCGCCAATTCATTGCCACGACAGCGGCACAGACAAGACACTCAACTACATAATGCAAGAAGCTGCTGTGAACAATGAAGAGACACAGGTTCTGCTTGTGTTGAAAACACTAGCAGAGCCCACTGCCAATTAGTGTGCCTAGCCAACAATTTATTGTGAGTGAATGCGTTTAGGTGGAAAAGTGTGAGCAACGCTTTCCAATGTTAGGTGCACTATGAATGTCACAAAACTTATAGCATCTTCAACTCTGAACAAGTGTGAACATGAATGCTCCTAACTGTTCTTTTAAATGCGAAGCATTTCTTAGCGAACCTCTGGCACTTTGAGCGTTTCTGTCTACGTATCTATCTATCTATCTATCTATCTATCTATCTATCTAGCCGCCTACGTCTGGGTGCTCTCACGATCGCGTCCTTAACTTGGTGTAGACCAAAATTTGCATGGGAGGGTAAGAGGATTTGACGAATATGACTGCCGGGTCATGACATGAATAACGTTAAAATCTTGTCGCGTACGTCGTCAAACCCTTTCCACTAGACACGTGTGGCACATACCCGTTTACCACGGGCCGCGGTGTACGGGTATGCGCCACAGGTGATTGACAGTTTATATCGACCCAGGAACGGCGAGAACAGACATTGTTAACTTAAATGCTAGAGCGTTAAGGAAGATCAACATCGACAGCGTTGACTCAACGAATGGAAAGAATGAAAATTAGGATCCCAGCAGGAATCGAACCCAAGCATTCTGCGTGGCAATCAGGTATTCTACCACTGAGCCACGCCAGGTCTCTATATTGGTTTGGAAAAACAGTCTACGCAGGCGTAATATCGGTGCAACGTTAATTGTGTTTGTGGTGCTGGCTATCTAATTTTACAAGAAAGCAATAAACACTACATGATACTCCTACGATGTCTACTCCTACAAAACAGGCAGATATCAGATTAACGTCTGTAGTTCCAGTGTTGGCTCCGCTTTAATAGCAGTCTAATAAACATTACGTTTGTATTCCTATGATTCAGCTAGCTATATTGAAGCATTGCTCGACCCCCGAGAAATACATTAACGAAAGTTCAAATTCAAATTCAATTTCTTTATTTCTGCCTTGTAGAGGTACAGACAGAGGAGGCGCAGAAAAAGCTGTCATAAACAGCTTGACAGAGCCGCGGGTTACATATGATATCCACATCACCGCACCGTAAAGTGCACTTATTCCGCCAGAACGACGCAGTGTCCTCTTCATTTCTTAGGAGGCTGGGCGATGGCCTCATGCTGACCGAGGATGATGCCAGATTGATTGACAGCCGCTTTGTAGACTAGGCTACGTAGGCCACATACGCCCAGGTAGTCTACAAATACGACAAACACCATCCACTGATGTTGGTCTGCGTAGCACTATCCAGGCCTACCAGCCTCGACGGCCTATACCTCATCAACGCGAAGGGTGGCTTCAGGTTCCGACACGTCGCCGGCTCTGTCGACAGAAAATTTGTCGACGAAATGACCGAGGCATCCACGAATTCCAACAGCTCTACTATACCACGTACTTCACTACACATGGACCCCTCGTCAGCACGATCACGACCGGATCCTATGACAAGTCATGACCAGCTGCTGGTGCTCACTGATCACGGTGATGATGCCCTTGTTCAAGAACTGTCAAGAACTTCTTGCACACATGCACACGGGTTCGTGAAACGTGCGTGCGTTCTCGGGACACGTATAAGCACTACATATCAGATTACCGCTTCTGGTGTTGGTATACTCACGTTGCCATTGGCAGTGTTACCCAACCGTAAACAACTGGTTATATAACACATATTCGGCTCTTCAACATATATAAGTGTGCGAATAAAATTTATACAAATCTTTAGCGTCGTTTTGTAACGTGTCGCTCAGTAAAAAAAAATGTTACGCCACAGTCACCTACCCGCCGCATGCTTCGCATAACATCGACTCCCACGGTACTTGGGATCTGCCGAATTTTTTTCACTTGTTTGGTCAATGACAGTTAAGGAATTATAATGAGTGGTGATCAGTTGTACTTCCTGATGGCCTAGCGAAAAACAGTGTCCGGTCAACTTGTGATCAGGGTTGCTAGGCTTGGCTACTTTGCACCAATTTGGCTACTTTTCTGGACTGCTGGCGGCAGCAAAAAGGTCTTGGCTACTTGGCTACTTTTTGGCTATTTGTTTGTTTGATTGATGTGAACCAAGTTATCAATATCAGGTGACGTCGCAGCCGCTGGCGTTTGAGTACGCAGTGTAAGAACATGGTGACCCAGGCGTGTTTCCAGCTCCAAAAATTGAGTTTGGCACTTGCACTACACAAAAGAAAAGTCTTTTGGATGACGGCTGGCAGTTGGGAGAAACTGTTGCAAAGTGCCTCATTATGCAGACCACCTATTCCTGAATGCGTCCTTAAACGGTATTTGGAAGTGAGCTGGGCAATCGAATGTGCTGCGAGTCCAGGGTGCTCTGCAATCACTGAAATAGGAAATTGGATATCTGACGAACTTGTTGTTTCATCTGTTAAGTCTTGTCGTCATCATGCAAGAAATGATTGTGAAGCTACATTTTATGCTTCAATCCCAGAAACTGTGATCTTTAGCTCACTCAATGCACACTCATTTTTATTGTCACTGTTACTTCTAGTTCTTTTAAGAATAGTTATGCAAAACGCCTGAAAAGATTGTCATTTTTGCAACAGCACAACAAACTTCGTTATCCTCCATGAAATGATTGCTAAAGTAAGAAATTTATGCTTGAATCTGAACAATTTTGATATTAAAGGGCTTATGTGATATAATTGTTTAAATTTTTGCCGAAATGCTTTTCTTAAATAAAAAAAAAAACGTCGCAGCTTTAACACACGTGTGGCTAGGCTTGTGCGAATATTCGAGCAGTTCGAATATTCGAACGAATATTACAGCATTCGAATTCGCTTCGAAACGAATATAAATTATTCTAAATTTCGAAGTATTTGATATGAACGAATAAACATATAAACCGCATGTAACTTCCTGTAAAGGTGGTTTCACTGCAGCGCAGAAATGCTATGCCGTGAAAACGCCTGTCCAGGGGAAACCTGCACTGCCGCGAAGCCACACTTTCAGTTAAATGAACAAATTATCCTCTCATTGATTCATCATTCTTTAATTTTAAAAGCTTGTTATACCGGCTTATATGCACTAAATATAGTAAAGTTTAAAACGTAACGTATTTTACAGGTTATCACTTGCATTCTACCGAAAGTCAAATCGTGCTGCTATTCAAAGTGGCTTCCACTTCCCTTTGAACCAAAAAGAATGACATTTGCACATGCCTTGTTTCAATTTTCAAAAATATTGTGCAGGTTAGTTGGGTCATGACAAATATGCTCAATTTTTTTATAATATGTGATATATACTATTCGAATTCGATTGAAAATTTTTCGATCGAATCACTATTTGCTTCGAATTCGCTTTGAACCTAAAATTTACTATTCGCACAAACCTACACGTGGCTACGTTTTGGCTAGTTTTTCCAATTTTCTGACTATTTTTTGCCTTTTCGACCTGGTAGCTCTGCTTGTGATTAGCAAAAGAACAAGAAAGTCACTGTTAGCCAGTATAAAATGGCTCATTGCCTTTGACTGCCATGTGTTTTATAAAAGCTTTTGATTACTCCAAAGAAATTGTCCTTTTTGTTATGTTTCTGGCTTTCTTCTGTGAGCCTTGCAGTTCTAGACCACAAATGAGTAGTTATTGTTGGAAACAAAAAGGAACTGGTATGTTGCACACAGGGTTCAGTATTTTATCCTTTTACTTACACCAAAAGAATTCACAATTTCCTTTCATACATACATTTTCTTAGATGATCTTTCTTTTTTTTTTCTATGAAAGACTTAGCATCAACTCTATCACATCTTTTCTTTTTCTTTGTTTCTGTACATTTTGTCCGCAAAGTTTTTCTGGTACTTATATAGATGTGTTGTACATATGACTGCACACACTGCTTATAAACAATGCGCATGCATCCGTATGCCAAAATATTTGAGAATCAGCGTTATTAAAGATGTAATTATGCAAATATGGAGAGAGTGCTTATGACATTTCAGCTAATGAAATTTCATTTGCAATGTCATGTAGATATGGAAATACAATAAGTATAAGGGGGGAAAAATGAGAAGTACAAATCCACCCACATTGCCATCGCTGAACTTTGCAAGTTTATCCGTCACTTTTATCGCAGCTAGCATAAGTGCAAAGACTCCATGCCTCTGCCTATTACATCATTGCCCCCTTGCTCCTCGTTTTCATTGCAGGAACTGGCCAGACAACAGGAATAAGTTAGAATAGCTTAAAGCTCTTCACATAAGTGGGTTCAAAGATGTGCATTAATCACCTTCTTAACTCTACGGTGAATTAAGTAAATCATAAGTGAATCACTTATTTCTGGCTTACAGCAAAAATGGTGCACCCTAAGCACAGTGTGCACTTACTCTGATACACGTTATAACTGATGTCATCTTTCTGTGTACAGTTTGCAAATTCAAGGCTCACAAAAAGTGTGCACTCAAGTCTCCAAACAACTGCAAATGGACAACATTATCATCTGTAGGAAAAGACATTATTGAGGATGAGGATGGGGTAAGTACTTGGTCTCGTTTGGAATCTTAAAGACCAGCTGCAATGGAATTTCAGCTTGGCTGACTTTGTTAAGAGCGAGTTGTATATATACTACTGAATTAATCTAGGCAAATTCAGGATAAACGGCAGCGCACACCGGATTAAGACACACGGAACACGAAAAAGGATGACACTAGCGCTGCAAAAAAGCCAATTCGCAGAGCAAACAGAGGGAAGCATGCTCGATAAAACAGGAACCCTTACGTCACCTGCACCGAATTTGTCGTATATTCTATACCGCTGATGTGTAATGAGTAGGGGTGTGCGAATATTCGAAATTTCGAATATTTTTCGAATAGTGTTTGCTATTCGATTCGATTCGCGCTGGAATTTTACTATTCAAACTATTCGAACTTCCCAAAAACAAATACATTCAACGTCCGATTGAAAGTGACCCCTTCAGATTTTTAATAAGCTTCACCTCATTACACTCTCGTATTGCGGCAAAGCTGCCTTTTAAGCTCCGTTACGGTCGAAAGCTGCCTTTCAAGCTCCACTACGGTCGCAAATGTATTAACTCAAGAAAACACTGGTTCCAACATGGAGATGAAAGATGTGGCAGAGGTGGGGGCTCAATTAATGCTGTTCTGGACCTGAAATTTGGGCAGGAAGTCCAAAAAATCGGACGCCAAAGCTTTTTAGCATCCAAAATTTCAGATGTTCATATATCAACGTCTACGAGGCAGATTTGGAACTCCAGACTTGAAGGGAACACACCCTTGTCCGCCACATCAGTTGGGCTTCCACAGAAGTTGAAAGAGGGGGAGGTGCTGAGGAAATGGCATCTTTGCCTGTCACGTGTAAAGTGTTGCCACCAACACTTTGGTTGCACAAAATCATGTACATAAATGCAATTCGGCCTCTACATTGCCTCATTCTTGATAAGACAACTATGAAACACCACCCCGTGCCAGCGCTTCATCAACCTATAGCAAAAAGAAACACTTTCCTGTTGCTATCTCATGAGAACATACTTAGGGATTCTCTGCAACTTTTGTCTGTAATTTCACTTCGAAGTATTCGAAAAATGTTTGAGAAATATTCGAAAATTATTTGAAAATTATTCGATTCAATTCGCACTCAATCTTTATTATTCGAATTCGCTTCGCACCCAAAATTTTGCTATTCGCACAGCTCTAGTAATAAGGTGTACGTTGGGCAAACGGGTAGATGCCTCAACACGAGGCTCGCGGAACACAATTATCACTGCTCCAAGAAAGATGCAGGTCACCTTGCCATTCAGTGCAGGGACTGTGGCAGCGCACCCATGTTGGGCAACACGAGGGTGGTGTGTAAGGAAAAAGGCAAAATTGCACGTGAAATTTTAGAAGCGGCAGAAATTTTGGAAAGGAGGGAAGACTGCATTAGCTGCCCATCGGTTGCTCTATCTTCAAAAGAGAGGAAGTTTTTAGGTATTAACATGTGATGTAGTTTGGTATTTTGGTGTTGGTTTTTCGAGTTTTCCTATCTTGTATCCTTTCGCTCTTGCTTTTTGATTTGATTGCAGCTTCTGGGTTTTGTTGCTCTTGGGATTGTCTATTGAACTTGCTCTGCCATATGCTACACGCATGCGCAAAAAGTTGCTTTTTAAGCAAATGTGGTCGCAATAAAGATCAGTTGATTCAGCGTTAGTGTCGTCCTTTTTCGTGTTCTGTGTATGTGTGTTAACCCGCTGTGTGCTGCCGTTTATCCTGAATATGACCAACCATCTAGCACACAAGTACATTTTAAGTAATCTAGGCAAATCTTAAGGGCTGGTTCCTGCATAGTATTCTTGTTAGCAGCCTTTAAACTGCACCTATGCAGGTGATGCTTGCACACCATAATTTTCGTTATGACACACATTCCAGCATACCGCCTTAGAGATGTCTCAGCACCTCGTCATTTTGAAGGTAATGCCGAAGAACCATGTATTGAAGGGCATGACAAAGTCATGTTACTTCCGGCGAGTTGTAATGGCACAAGTATCTTACTGTGGTGCTCTTCTTTTCACACGCCAGAATTTTCAAGCTACATGCATACATCATTAAAGTGATTATATACTTATCTATGCTTTTTATCATAGTATCGTGATAAATTAGAGGGGTGACAACTTGGGCTTGCTGGTATGTCATGATGATTGCTATAGCGCAAACTGAGGACTAGGACACAGAGACAAACGAGGACAAGGGCTAACTTTCAACTGAGTTTATTGTGTAGAAACGAAAATATAAACATCAAAACCATAAAGAAGTTTCTTTGTGGTTTTGGCGTTTATATTTTCGTTTCTGCACAATAAACTCAGTTGGAAGTTAGCGCTCGTCCTTGTTTGTCTCTGTGTCCTAGTCCTCAGTTTGCGCTATAGCAATCATCGTGATAAAGCATTGTGGAATCCAGCATGTGCCTGGAGATGTTTCAATAGTAAGCATACAAATGGTAATAGAAGTGAAGACTAAATGAATTCATCTTCTCACTCTGATCTTTGTCTGTGGGTTTCACATCTTTAACTCTTCAAATCAGTATTGTACATACTACAAGAAGTGTGCAATCATTAAAAATCTTTTGTAGTCCTGCAAAAGTTTTTTTATCTCTGCCATGCATATTAAGCACTCATATTACATTGTGTTGCAACACCCAGAACCTGACCATGCCTCATCAGTGGATGGAGGGCAATCTGCCTGTCAGTGCAAAATGCTGTGTCTGTGACAAGACATGTGGCAGTGTTCTCCGGCTGCAGGATTGGCGGTGCCTTTGGTGTAGAGCCACGGTATGCAACCTTTTCTCGGAGTAATGGCACTGTTCTGTGCTTATTTTTGTGCAGTCATTTTCCTCCACGTTCATTTCAGACACATTGTAGAAAAAGTGGCCATATGTGTTGTCCCTCTTAGTGCACAATAATGCATGGTACACATGGTAATGGATATCTGTGACTCACGCAGGTACATTCGGCCTGCAAGCCCCAGTGCCCCATGCAGTGTCCACTTGGTGTCTGTAGAGCTTCGGTGATTCCCCCAACGGCACTACACAGTACCGGGGCTGGGTCCGATGAGCCGTGGGAAGCAGTGGTGCCCACTCGTCGGGGCAGCATGGGAGCAGCCACAGTAAGGACAAATTTCTCGAAGGCTGCACATTCTCAGAAATATCTTAGTGGAATGCTAATTTAGTGCCAGATAATTATAGCGAATTGAAACAGTGACAAATCTGATTGCGGTACCCTGCAGATAAAGTGGAAAGCAGATAGCCTGGCTGCATAATACTGATGATGGTTAGCGCAAACGGAACACGGACGAAAAGAAGAAAAAAACGACACAAGTGCTATCTAACAACTGAATGTTTATTGGAAAAATCACGAATATATATGTCTAAGAAAGAGAAAAAACAACAAACCCGCACATGTGCCAAAGATAACTGACAGATAAAGACATGTGTATACTAACAAAACTATGCCCTTTCCAGGAAAGACACTTCCTCATCTATCAAAGTGATAGAAGGGCAGCTCACGCACGTGTCCTTCTTTTTGATCATCTCAAATGCCTCCGCAATTTTCCGAGTAAGCTGGCTCTTGCGCCTGGCTCTTGTGCTCTTGTGCCAATAATACTGATTTGCAATTGAACTACACAGTTGTTCAATCATACCAGTCGCAAAACTTTGCTCTGAAACCCAGACATGCCCGTGGACAAATTTGCGGAGGTTAGTAACCCGGCACCCGAGAGCATTGACAGGAAACACCACATCGGTGCAGTCCTCGCTGTCGCTGTTTGAGTTACTACAGTGAGAATTAAGTGGAGTGCTTTCAAGAAAAGTAGAAAAGTTCTGTTGTCACAGTAGTCTGCGCAATTCAAAGTGTGAACATAGACACACTGCTCGCTTTATCAGTGCGGCATGGCTTGTGGTTCCGTGCAACTCGATACTCAAAAAATTCTGCTTAATAGTTTGTTTCTTTCCATATACTGGTGGTGCCACAGTCAAGAGACCTCTGCGATATTGATCAGTGGTGTGTCCAGATGTTGGTGCATGGAGCCTGTGGGGAGGTTTACAACGTGTATGATTGAGGAACTCTGACGTAAATAGACATCTTATCAGTTGAGCAAATTGTAAGCTGTATTAAGCAAGCACCAACAAAGAGGACAACGCCATCGCATTGTTCCCCGGTAGGAGTTTAGAAGGATAAGCCACTGCACCTTCCACAGTCCAGCAGCGGCCATGAGCTGTTGGGTGTTTAGTTGTGCATGTGTTTATTACAAAGGCAACCATCAGCCATGATTAGAGGCCCTAGCTTTCGACAATTCCACAAAAAATTGCAGAATTAACATTTTTCATGGAAATGTCAAAAAACTAGGGGTGTGCTAAGTTCAAGTTCAAATTCGAATTGAATAATACCTGATTGCGGAATTGTGGCAAGCTAGGTCTTCTAGTCATCATCGAGCCAACCCTCTTCATGAACTGCGATACGCAGACCCCACTGGCTTTGAAGTGCAACCCCAGTACTTTTGCTTTTTAGGCTCACGAAAACCTCAGCGTTTGGCGTCACATGTGAAAATTTGGTCCCAATACAGCCGCCACTGCCGAACTACACATTCATAAATTCCAAACTTGTGTCCCGCCGCGCAGTTGTTAGTTTTTTCGGCATGAAGATTTACAGTCCTCTTGTATGCTGCTAGGGACAGGCACTTAATACCATTTCTTTCCAAACAAGAAAAGCCAGGTGAGGATTCTGATGTTTTTGTTTTGTAGACAGGAATGGAACACATGACTCCAACACTTTCTTCCATTGCCCTTAAATACTTGTCAGTGCCAATCAGCTGTGTTGACGCAGGAAGACGATATGGGCAGTGACATTGCGTCTCACAAGCGTCATCCTCTTAGTGAAGAAAGTACCTATTAGTAAGCGTCACATCAACTTCCTTCAGTTTTAAAATAATGCAAGCATGTTTGGAGGCAGGAAGTGCATAATAAATAAAATGTTACATGTACCCAATGTCTGTTCAAGGTTGCTGCAGAATTTTGAAGATTCTTCTATTTGAATTTGCTGAATTAAAAATTTTCCACTGCACATAGTTAGGGGCTCTAGCCATGATTAACAACTACACTGAAGCAAAGTCACAGTGAAGAGCCATATATAGTTAGGCTTATGTTTTGGTTTCTTGGCCTCTGTTAAACCGCAGACCACAACTTTTAGCCCTAAAAACCACTTCGAATGTTTTTGGAAAATAAAGGAATTTTAATTTGAATTGACATCTGTAGAAAACCAAGGCTTGCCATGCTCTCTGCAGTATGCTTCCAAACTTATGCCAACTCCTAATGGAGGCAGTCATGTGCATGTTGTGGCCTGCCTTTGATGACAACTGCGTGTTTTTCAATGTTCCTTATAATACATGCGTTGTTTACTAGGATCCATCTCAGCAGGGCCAGCCAGGTAGCACACCTTTGCTGGTGTTTGTCAACTCCAAGTCTGGTGACAACCAAGGAGTCCGTTTCATACGACGCTTCAAGCAGCTTCTCAATCCAGCTCAAGTCTTTGACCTCATGAATGGAGGTCCCAGCCTTGGGTAGGTTGAAACACTGCAAACATCTTTGATGTACTAAGCAGTTATTTGAACTTGGAGTTGAGATATTTTTATAACATCAGCGCACATGACATCATGCTCGAATGTATGTACAGTGGAGATTGAAGAGATGGGGTTTGCACAAGGGGGGGATGACTTGTTTGTGTGGTGTAATAATCTAGAGATGTCTCATAATGTTTGAAATGAAGCTTTAATGGTTTGAAAGGAAGCTTTAATGAGTGATAATTATCAAAGAGGATGATGAGATTTATGCATGAAGCAGTGAATGTTTTTTGATGCAGTGCAGAGGCAATACCAAACATCTATGTGTGTCAAGGAGAAACATGATGGAGAGGTGCACTTACAAGGCAGTTCTGAGGAGTCGATGACCTGTCATGGATATGTTCTTACCATACACTGCATAACATTGAGGAAGGAGAGCATGGTGTGAATAAGATGACCCTGCACCCGTGTACTTGTCTGTGTAAATTGTGTATATATACCCCATAAATAATTTCTCGTCTTGCTTCTTTTTTCCACAATGTTTTTGTTGAAGGGGTGGGCTGCTACTTGCGCATGACAGAGCTCTAAAGCAGATGTAGCTTGGCCATTTTCCAACAGCTGTTGCAACAGTGGCCACAGTGTTGACAGAAGCTGTGTACTATGATGCTATTTTTTATGACCTTGGAAGGTGTCCTGGGACTGATAATCTTGACATCGATGATTGGTTTCGAACATATGAATTCTCCAGCACTCATAACCATAGGTCGGCAAAAAATGCGGAGCTCACTCAGACTCACTCATGAAATATATTTTGCCCTTAGAGCTCACTTGGACTCAGGCTCACGGAAATTTTTCTCAGCCGGACTCACTCAGACTCAGTCTCACCAAATTATTACTCACTTGGACTCACTCACACTCAGAGTCGTGGCTCCATCCGAGTCTGAGTGAGTCTGAGTGAGTCGACTCATGAGTCCGTTAGCGTATAGATGCATGGCTTTATCGACCATGGTGTCAATGCTCTTTTACACCAATATCTCACATAATTGGTGCTCTACTTCTTTTTGACCTCGTACGTTCAAATATGACTTATCAGTGGTTGCAATCCAGTAAGGACATTTTTATTGAAAGGGATCACTCACACAAAATGTTTTTATCAAGAACTGCCTGTGAAAGAGTTCTCGAGGGCAGTTCATTGCACTTCCCCCTCCCTCTGTAACTAACGCCTCTGATCAATAAATATTGAGCTGGTATATGTGTGAGTCGACGGGCGTATAAATGTGAGCCGACATAAGGCTGATGGTAATGCTGAAGTGATGTAGATAGAACGATAGGTCAGCAAAAAGGTGTGGAGCTTACTCACACTCACTCAAGAAATACATTTTACGCTTAGGGCTCAGTCGGACTCAGACTCAGCAAAGTTTTCCTCAACCGGACTCACTCGGACTCAGACTCACTAAAAAATTTTCTCTACCGGACTCACTCGGAGTCAAGCTCACCAAAATATTACTCACCCGGAGTCACTCAGGCTCATGGCTCAATCTAGTCTCAGTGAGTCTGAGTGAGTTGACTCATGAGTGAGCTTGCAGACCTATGCTCATAACATGTGGGACGAGACCATTAGGCTAGAAAACATAATTTTACACCTGCCAAAAGGAGCGGCATGCATGTGGTTTCACAGTCATAAGGAATAACTGATGACTTTAAAGCAGAGAGCAATGCAAGCAAAAGCTCCACGGGTTGTCTGGAAAACCTGTTCTCTATCAGTGAGCCATAGGAAAGGTATTTGTGTCCAGGTAGAGTACAGTGGCATCTGGGGAAACTTTTATTCAGAACTAGCCTGGTATAGTTGGTGTTCAGAGTTTCTCTGCTGCAACAAAAAAAAAGAAAACCCACTCAAAGATAGGGTCCCGATGTGTACCTGTCATACTCCCATGGGCCATCGTCACCATTGACATACAGTTCACCATTTCCTTACCTGGCAGCACTTACGCAGGCTAGAGGCGTGGTGTGTTGTAGCATCAGGGTTAGGCTTTAACCTGTATCGACCACAGAAAACCAGCAGAAGGAAGCATTGTCTTGATGTTTCAAGACAATGCTTACTTGACTCAATGGTTCGTGTAAACACATATTGGGTTTTGCTTCTTCCTTTCATAACAATATTAATGCCAATGCACATTGTGTCATACTGTGTGTTTGTTTAAGAATAAGGTCTCAGAGGAAGAAGCAGGGCTGTCAGATTGCATGGTGGAGGCTAAGAAAGCTAAAGCTCATCAAGCTTTGCGGTGGTGCATGTCCGAGGCTACTGATCTAACCGAATTGCCTCATTTGTTTCTGTTATGGAAGTTTTGTATGGTCTGCTGCATAGCTCTCAGTACTTCAAGTGTGCCTGTAAGCAAATGATCAGGCTGATTTCATGGGCTCACTAAAATACTTCGTGGTCTTTCTTATCTCATTGGTTTAAGCAGGGGGAGCTGCATATAAGATTGCCACATTCACTTTATGGTCCTCTGTTCAGAAACCAAATGCCTTGATTCAATGCACCACTCTTGTGTAACCCTATGTATGAATAAATTATGACTCAAATGCTCCAACCTGTTGACTACAATAAAACATTGTGCTTGGCTTGATGTTAGTGTTTGGGCAGTCTCAGGATATGTGTTACTTGGTAGAAGGATACTAATACGTAAAACGTCATTCATTCGAATTATTTGGGGTCACTGTCAGGGTGTGCCATGACCTTGCTTCTTCAGTATACTCATGTAGGAGCATATGCATGTGCAGGCTTAGGATGTTTCGGGCTTTTGTGCCATTGCGGGTGCTTGTGTGTGCGGGAGACGGCAGCGTGAGCTGGGTGCTGAGTGAGATGGACCGGCTGTCACTGCACCGCCAGTGCCAGACGGGCGTGCTCCCACTGGGCACAGGAAACGACCTGGCACGAGTGCTGGGCTGGGGATCAGTTTGTGACGATGATGCCCAGCTGCCACAGCTGCTCGAGAAGTACACCCATGCGGCTCCACGGCTTCTTGACCGGTGAGTTCTGCTCACTGCTCTGACAGCTAATCGATAATTACCACGCGATTGATAATTGATTAGCACATTCTTAGTATCACACTAGCAGTGATGCTACCAAGGACTTCTGATTTGGAGCAATTTTTGGAGCAGCAAAATTTCCATTTTGGAGCACTTTGGAGCAGCAAAAATTTTCATCTTGGAGCACTTTGGAGCAGACAATTTCGCATCTGGGAGCACTGTGGAGCAGCAAATTTTACATCCTGGAGTGCACTACAGAAGCATATTGCATTAACATTCAAGCACCTGAATATTATTATGGGGCTCTTATGAAGGCTAGAAATATTTCGATTCAAATCGAAAAAATCATCTCATGAGAACTCCATACTTCACTCGCTAATGAAAAAACAAGGGCTCTTGCAGTTGAGTGTTCTGGATTAACCTCTTCGGCGATTATTTTCGACACTAGCAAATAAACAGAATACCGGATCAATAAAATTGCACTTCATGAAATAACAATCTAAATACATCCATGTGGTTATCAGCAGACGTGGTAGACAAACGCCGTTATGTACAGCAGTGCCTCAACGCCAAAGAGTCACAGTGTCGCTGATGCATTCCCCTAAGAAAACTCCAAGGCGAAAGCCAGGTTCTTTTTCCTCTCGATCGACGATCTGATCCTCCCCCTCCCTCTCTGCAAGCTTTCTGCACCTCACCTAGTTTTGCGCTAGCTACATGAAGCACTGTAAAGCGACGATGTCATGTGATGACGTCATCACGAGGCATCACGATATATGACGCCATGATGAGGTCACAAGTTTTCACAATCTATGACGTGATGATGACGCCATCACATTATGATTATTTTTTCCGTCAATCGATTGACGCCGCCGACGGTCAATTTTCGTGTTTGATAAAGCATCTAAGGCTTTCGCATTAATATTGCGGATTGAACGTTAACAGCCTGGCCGTTAACAACCTGGCCTTACATACGAAACTGTCCTCCACCATGTCACCTCTGTGCCATGCGCAAAACAGCTTCGCTTATCATCCATTTCACAGAGTGAAATGGCTCCTCATATTTTTTTTTTTTTTTAGTTTTTGTCGGGATAGCAATTATATGGACACTCTCGGCGGATTTTTGCAGTCGCCGTAATCTTCCGTATAAAGTCCAAACTAATAACATCACCACGCGCATTCTAGCCGCGGGTAAAATCTCGCGAGCGCTGGCGACGAACGCGGCTGAAGAGGAGATTAAACTGCCCGGCCGTCTGTCTCCGTCGCACGGAGAGCGCATGAGATATTTTCCCGCGTGCGGGCCTGCCGTCGCTTGCTCATCAAACAACAGAGGAAACGCCCCGCCCGTCTTTCGTAAGGAGCATGAAGGGACGCCAGGGGAGCGGAGGGGGAGGGGACTGCATCGTTCGAAGGGCGCAGTCGCTTGCGCGCACGCTATCTCGTGGCATCAGGAGACGGCTCGTAAACTTGCTGTGCTCTCAACGCTTACTTCGCGTTTAGAGAACTCGAGCACGAAAACGCTTCGGTTCCTGTAGCGGCCATATTCCTTTAAACCAGCGTTTTGTTGAGTTACGCGAGATCTGATTCAAAAGAGTTAGCTGTTAGCCTTACTCCGTTTAACAATACAATTTGTTGGTATCGCATTCGTTGCTTCGCCCTTAAGCGAAACTGTGAGCTTTTTTAATCGTCAGCTATTGGCCCTCGAAAGCGAGGGGCGGACGTGTAACATGGCATAGCCGCTTCACTGTGGGCCGTCAGCGACGGGCCTGCTACTGACAGCTGCGCATTTGCAGCTGCTCCGACCAGGAGATATGCTTTTATTAATGAGATGACATTAAAAAAAAAAAACAAGGAAAAAACTCGAATTGGAACCATAGGAGCACGTGAACTCGAAAGGGCAGGGCCTTTTAGGGGATATTTACCGCAGAGTGATTACAAACTCGAATGTGCTGGTGGAAGGAATTACGAAAAAGCTCTTCTGGGTGAAGATCCATGGATAAAATATATCTGAGGAAAAGTGTCAACGCGTTCCCACCGTTCGCGTGCTTTTCCATAAACGCGAAGCAAGGAAAATTCGTTATGACGACTAAAACTGCGCTAAAAACACAAAGACAAAGAAGAGGAAAACAGGACTCGCGCAGTGTTTTGCTCTTTGTCTTTGTCTTTTTAGCGCAGTTTTAGTCGTCATAATGAACCTTAACCAACTAGCCCGACTTGGTGCTCTACTTCAAGGAAAATTCGATATTTTTCCATATATATACTGCTAGCGATCCCAGATTTCATTCCGCGATGTCCGGAAACAGAAGCGACAGACATTTGAGCAGCACACATGTAGTTATTACTGAAGATTGCTTTCCTTACGTGCCGTGCGACGCTTGAAATGAGCTATCAGCAGCGTTTCTAGAACAGACGATGTCCGCCGATGAATCGCCGTCGCACTTTCTCGCTACCGATAGGCCTAGACGTCACGAGCCTCTGCAGGGAGCGCGTTTTGCTGTCGAGTCGACTTGCAGAACAGAAGCTGCGTCGGCACCGTGCATGACACCGTGGCTTACTCGGGACGCACGCGCGAGCGCTATTTATTCAGCGGAATAATTCTTGGCCCATGGTTGCGACTTTGGCAGCCCCAAGATCAAGCTGCTCATGTTCTGACGCGCCGGCGATGCGATTGCCGGTGATAGACGCCCCCAAACCCGAGACTTTGGCGCAGTTTGGCGCAGTTTTCGTCGATATTATCAGGATGGCGCAGTAAATACAATTTGGCGCACTTTGGCGCAGTTGGCGCAGGAGTGGAATCACTGCACTAGTCAACTATTGATAACCCTCATTTTGTCAAGCCGACTGGTGATGTGACATCAGCTGGGCCATAAGACATTTCTTGCATGAGGTAGTGAGTTTGAGGTGGCAGATACAATGGCAACGAGTCTTTGGGTTCTTGTCCTTAAGTACCCAAAAAATTGTGGACGGCCACCATATAGTGCAACGCACGTACGACAGGGAGGTTTGTGGGTTTGGCTCCCATCAGTGCCTAATTGTTTTCTGTCCACTTTCATTTTCCTTTTAGCTTAATAATTTGTGTACCTCAATTAAAACTGAGATTACTTTTCCTATTTGTGTGTTGGCTTCATGCAGATGTGATTAAGCATTCATTGCAACCTTTACAGCAGTTCCAGTAAGTTCTGGAGTCTGTACTTGAATTTCTAAAGATGGGAAGGTGATAGCAATCATACATACATGGACACCATACTCTTTCACTCCCCAAAGAAATCTCTGATTACTATGCAGCTTTAAAGTTATGTCGCTTCTATGAGAACATTGAAGACCGTGTCAAAATTTATATATCTTCAATGTCGAAATGTAATCAGAACTGTGCAGGCAACTGGTGATGTGCTAGTCTGCTTGGTGTGCTTATATATAACTGATGAGTCCTGCATGAATAGTACGATAAACATTTGCAAGCAAAACTTCAGAATTCTTTATAAGTTTATGTATTTCATTCTATGTTGAAAGGACAAGAACCAAGTTAATGAAACTGCTAAATTTTCCGTAATGTCTTACATTGAACTTGATTTTTATGTAGGTGGAGCATTATGACTTATGAAGGAACCATGCCACTGCCTTCCAGAAAGATGTCTACTCTGGTACGCCAACATTTTCACATATTGATAAAATTTCTCAAGTTTACTGAAGTTTTTTGAGATTTTTATTAACTTAAAATTTTCAGAACTATTTGGTTTTGTTTATTCACCCAGTAATGTCGATGCAGTTTATCCACTTTCAGCACACAACATGAAAAGTGCACTTTGGTTTCATATTGACACTTTGAATGGCATTATGTTGGTTACAGATAAATAATTTGCTGATGTGTACCTTGTTATCACTGCAAAGAATCAGCCTTCAGGAAGGTAGCAGTTGAGCGCTCTTGGTAAGAACTAGGTTGATTTAGCAGTTTTCAGAAAAGCCTTTGGTTTAAACGATTTGTATTTGTGTAAGCACAATTTTTATTTTTTTTGTGCACTGTTTTAGCACTTGTATAACAAAGCTTTCCTTGCCTACCTTTCTGGATTTGAAACAGCTGGTGCTGGATTGACCGGCATCTCTGCAGATATGTTTGTGGCTTTTCATATGAAGCTTATATGTGCGCTGATCGCAAGTATCAGTGAATGGGCCTTGTATGCTCACAGGAAAAGTAGTGCCAGTAAGCGCACCTCAGTTCTGCATAACAAAAAAGTTAATTTCTACATAAAACACAAACATGTTAGTTTATCCCCAAAAGCAAAGTGACCTGGCAATAGAATAGTACATTATAAAATTTAACAATTTCTTTTATTCAGCCACTCACTGTGTTCCACCACATGCATATGCATGCTGGGTAAATGTTTGCACCATGGGTATATGCTGCTGTGATGCATGACAATGTAAAAATTGCTTAATGTGGTGAAATTAGTGGTGCATAAACATTGCATCGTAATTTCTTCAGTGCAAACAAAACAACAGAAAACAAGTCCTGCCTCATCTTTTGTCATCTTGCTTGCTCAAGTTTATGTGAATGCACACAAAAGCCACTTATTGCTGAAAAACATTTCACCTACATGTTGCATAAGATTAAAGCAAAGAAATGCATGCATCACTGTTATTTGTCAAGCGTATGATGCACCATTCCACTAAAACTTTGCTTCACACAGAATGTTGTATTTGTTATGTACGGTGAATAAGGTAAGTTGTTGTCAAGACATGTAGAAAGCAGCCAGCTGGCACACAACTTGAATGCATCTTCTTTTCTTTTCAGTATGACCGAATCACCGTTTACGAAGATTCTGTGGTTGCTCACCTATCGCAGATACTGCACTCTGATCAGCACTCAGTGGTGATCTCATCAGCAAAGTAAGAATAAATGCCATATGTTTCCCTAATCTTTGTTTCTTTGAGTCATATTGGTTGCTTTACCATTTTATTATTGCTAATATTACAATGAATATTATTCTGGTAACGATCAGCACCTTCTCTAGGACCTGCTGTAGTAGCCTAGTGGCTATAACATTGCACTGCCAAGCACGTGGGCGTGGCTTTGATTCCTGGTCACAGTGAATGCATATAAAAGGGGGCAAAGTGCAAAAATGCCTTTGTACATAGATATAGACCGTTGCATCAGGTGAGGAGCGCCGATCTGGCAACCAGCGCTTTCCTCCTTTCTGGCTCGTGCGCAACGGCGCAGAGTGTGCGGGCTGGTGCTTGGATGAGTAGCGTCGTCTGTCTTTTTTTTGCCTGTTTTAGGTTTACCTGTGGATTTTGTTCTCTTTTATTATGATGTCAACCAGCCAAAGGTCAACGGGAAACCACTGGGCTGTTTTCGGTTGTTGTAACAATATTAGAAAAAAGGGAAGTGTTGTCTGAATAAGTATGCGACGTGCATCACCAAATGCGGAGTGTTTGCGGTTGCGGACTCTTCAAGGTACATCGTTTGTGTTACATTACAGGTTCTAAATCGGCAAGTGCCGTAATATATCCGGAATTCCCAGCGTTCCACACAGTCATATGTCAATCGGATATGGTCAGATTTGCAAACAAACATAAGCAGTCAAGTACGGCTCTGTCCGGTTAAGTGCAAAACATCTAAGTAGCACTCGAGTAGCCACCTGAGTTGTTTTCGCTTCGTTTTATTATTATATTTTAATATGATGTGTCTGGACTAACAATCAGCTTCGTAGCTCGGCTCAACATGGTGATCGCTGCAGTTGATGTATACCGGCATTAGCATGGATGAGACATCCCTCACTTCGCAGCAGGGTAACCACTATACATTTATATGTGCTCCACACCAGCCTTGTAAAATCCGAACACTACATGAACACTACATGAAAAGGATATGGCGAGATCTTTGTCGCGAGGCTACAACTTCCGTAAGACAGCAGGGTGTATCGTATACGAGCCATATGAAAGCCGAATAGTAAATAAAGAAAAGAGTTCTGTCACTTTGTGTTTAGGACAACTACCTCAGGAAGACAAAATGTTATGTGGTCAAGAACCATGTCCGACAAGTCGAGCAATGATATATACAATAGTTAATTCGCTTCTAAGCACGATACAAAAACCATGTTGTTACGCTTGTCTAGTGTTTCTTGAACTGCCAATTTTGCTGCTTAGCTTTGCGAATGACAGCAAGAATTTTGCAAAAACAGTACATCTGGCAGATGAAGTTACAAAAAAAAATGCGAATCACCTTCGATGCTGATCAAAGGCTCGAGCCCGGGCGCGCTTCGTGCCTCACCGGCAAAAGAAACCTATTTCTAACCATTTTCATCTTATTGCCGCCGAAATCCAATCAAATATCACGACTCAAAAAAGAAGTGCGCTGGCATGTCAACATCGGCATTGTTTTTATATGTGCCAGCACATTCCTGTAAACAGCTCTGACTTCATCCACACTGATGGGCAGTAAACAAGCGAGTAATAAGCGGTCACTTAAAAGTTGAGTAACAAGATAGGCAACTGTTTGCAAGCAACAAACAGATGCCGTCCGCGCCACGAAATTGAGACTGCATGCTCACGCACGACCGCATCTACGAGCGGTAGTCGGTGTGACAACATAAACACACCGTGAATGAAAGAACAAACTAGAAGATTAAAGCCCAAGAAACAAATTTATTGTATCTGCTAAGAGTGGCTGCACTTGCTTGCCCTACTAGAATAGGTTGAAATATTTGCGTAGTTTTCCAACAGACAGTGCCGAAAATATATGATATCGACCACTTGCGACACGTTTGCACCACCGTATATTAACATCATTGACTCTGAACGGATCAAACCGTTTCAGGACGTCTCACAGATTCATTTCCTACGTAGACCGCATCACTTGATACGAAATTCAGTGCGCCAAAACGAAAAAAAACCGACTACGACTGCAGCCGCACGTATATCTTCCATACAAACACGGAGCTTTGCACATGCCAGTGGGGTGCCAGACCAGAGACGGCCCCGCCCACTAGGCAATATGATGGCGCCCACGAAAAAAAGGTCTATAGGGGCTCATAAAGAACTCGAAATGGTCAGGATTTATTTGGACACCCTCATTAAAATGCATCTCGTATCGTGCCTTTCAAGCAGCGCTTTGTGTTAATTTTTTTTTATTGAAATAGAAAATAAATGAAGGAGTTGTTGTCACCATTGCTTGGTGACGGCTACCCCTTTCCACATAGTTGTTAGGATAACAAAATAAATAAAAAATATATATATAGATATATACAGTCCTACAAGTTCAAGAACTCAGTAGCCATCGCAAATATTAGTGTCTTCAAAAAAACGCTGGAGCACTTTCATTGCTTTATGGTTTATCCTAGTCGGCCATGGGCCTAGTATTTTCTAGAGCTGTGCGAATAGCAAAATTTTGGGTGCGAAGCGAATTCGAATAATAAAGATTGAGTGCGAATCGAATCGAATAATTTCGAATAATTTTCGAATATTTCTCAAACATTTTTCGAATAATTCGAAGTGAAATTACAGAAAAAGTTGCAGAGAATACCTAAGTATGTTCTTGTGAGACAGCAACATGAAAGCGTTCCTTTTCGCTAGGTTGATTAAGTGCTGGTGGGGTCATATTTCATAGTTGTCTTTCTTATCAAGAATGAGGCAATGTATAGGCCGAATTGTATTTATGTTCATGATTTGGTGCAACCAAAGTGTTGCCGACAACACTTTACATGTGATAGGCAGAGATGCCATTTCCTCAACCTCTCCTCCTCTTTCAACTGCTGTGGAAGGCCAACTGATGTGGCGGACAAGGGTGTGCTCCCTTCAAGTCCAGAGTTCCAAATCTGCCTCGTAGACGTCGATGTATAAGAACATCTGAAATTTTGGATGCTAAAAAGCTTCGGCGTCCGATTTTTCGGACTTCCTGCCCAAATTTCAGGTCAAAAACAGCATTAATTGAGCCCCCTACTCTGCCACATCTTTCATCTCCATGTTGGAACCAGCGTTTTCTTGAGCTAATACATTTGCGACCGTAGCGGAGCTTGAAAGGCAGCTTTGCCGCGATACGGGGGCGTGATGAGGTGAAGCATATTGAAAATCTAGGGACCACTTCCAAACGGACGTTGACTGTCTCTTGGCAAAGTTCGACCGTAACGGACCTTGAAAGGCAGCTTTGCCGCAATACGGGGGTGTAATGAGGTGAAGCATATTAAAAATCTAGGGACCACTTCCAACCGGATTTTCTCTTGACTAAGTTCGACCGTAACGGAGCTCTAAGGCAGCTTTGCCGCAATACGAGAGTGTAATGAGGTGAAGCATATTGAAACTCTGAAGGGGTCACTTTCAACCGGACGTTGACTGCATTTGTCTTTGGGAAGTTCGAATAGTTCGAATAGTAAAATTTCAGTGCGAATCGAATCGAATAGCAAACACTATTCGAAAAATATTCGAAATTTCGAATATTCGCACACCCCTAGTATTTTCGCTAAGGAAAACGTTCCCTCAGAGTCCAGCGTGTGAAGTTCCTGTTCGAGTAGCTGTCTATGTGTGTCATGCTTGGGACAGTCGAGCAACAGATGATGCACTTCCTCATTGTCGTGGCCACACGAACATGTTGACGATGATGCACGATGAATCCGAAATCAGAAGTGTTTTGTGTAAGCGGTTCCGAGTCTTAGGCGATGAATGAGTGTGTTGATACGTCTTGGGAGTTGGGGGTCTAATTGGCACTCAAGGTTAGGGTCAACAGCGTACAGAATCGATTCCTTTGTGCTGTCTGGGAATCGGGTGGATAAACATAATTCACGTTTTGTTCTTCGTAAAATTCGGTTTATGTCACATTGGGATACAGGAATGAGGCGGGTTTGTGTTAATCTTTAGGTACTGTTCTAGTCACTTAGGAGGTGATTGAGAGCTGTCACTGAGTAACGCTTGCCAATGCACAATTTTTGGGTGATCAAGGTTCACCTGCTTGAGTTAAGCTGAGCCAACAACACTTGGCTGTAGGCCTCACTTTTCCTTTCTGTGCCTCTGTGCCATTCCTGATTATTGTAGTGCTACATACTTTGCCCTTGATGCAGTCGATCTTGGTCAAATAAGCAGATGTTACGTTCAGGTACATATTTGTGTGCGCAGTTGTTCTACAAAGGCTTCCTCTTGCTCTTTGTCAGAGAGTCTCACTCATTCACTGCAGTGTCATTCTTTTCAATCTGTTGTACTATGTACATTTATACTGCAGAGTCCTGTGTGAGACCGTGAAGGACTTCATTGCCAAAGTGGGTGTTGCCGACTCTTGTGGTTCTACTGAAATTGACAAAGACTCTATATCACATAAGGTGAGTGGAGATGAACAACGATTTGCCAGGCATCTCTCAAGTTCCCAATGGCAATATGAAGGCAGTACATGTCATTTTTAAGGTCTGCTGAAGACACTAAATGTGACAGCTCTAAAAATGATGATTCCATCACTGCACTCACACTAGGGCCCTGTATGAAGCCAAGAGGAATTGCTTCATTAATGCTGTGCACCACTTTCTTGTGCAGACTGTAGCATTCTGTACTCATCTTACTTCATAGTCATTTAATACCCATGTCACACAGGCACTCTTGAAAGGCCATCTTGTCAATGACCTTCGACTCGATGGACTTGTCGTGCTCTTACACGGCAATTTTTAAGTTGTTGAGCAGCGAAACTGTGGCAGTGTTTGTGCCGCTCGATGCGCCTGCCACATGCTCTCGACAACACAGGCACATCATTGTTGTCGAGAGTATGTGCGGTTCGTACGTTACAAGTGGCAAAAATTCTTTCTTAAATGATTATTAGCACACATATATACTATATTTAGAGCATAATGGTTCAATTTTTTCTCTTTCTAACCGTGAATAGGAGCACAATAAATGAGAAGGTGCGTTTGTGCTGTTTCCACTTCCGTGTCAGTGGCCATCGGGGTTTCGATAGAGTTGTAGTGTCCTCTGTTGACTCTATAGACTATGGACTTGACTGCCTTCGAAAGCGCCCATGTAGCAGCTTGAGCTTGACCTTGGAGTCAGTGCACTATTGGTTGGAAGGCCTTCGAAACACCCAGGTGACATGGGTGTATTATTATGTGTCTGGGCTTCTCAAGACACCTAGTCAATCTGTTTCCAATGTTGCTTGTTCATCTAGTGAGCCACTTTTATCAAGAGCTGTGCCTCCTATGAAAAATAAGTTGCATAATAAGGGCAGTTCTGCTCAACACAGAGGCACAGCACAATTTGTGAGAGTGTGCAATTCTTTCACTTTCTCACGTGCATATTTATTATCCATGCTCTGACAGCGGTGCACCATTGAAATGGATGTGCTCATGTTTGCATTGAAGTTGGACTAAAGAAACTGAACTTGGTTTGAGGATATAGAGCGTTCATTGTGGTAAAATTCTCGTGTTCTTTTATAAATGGTTACAAGCATATGCAATGCCTGAAATTGCTGAATGTCGTTACCACAGCAGTAAAAAGCTTGTCTGAACGGCAAGCTAAGAGTCATAGTTGTACAGTTGTAGTTAGCAATGTAACCTCTCATAATTTTCACTCATTGTGTTCCTACTAGCTGCCACTGTTTACTTGGGTCTGGTACATTCTGAAAAAATGTGCCTTAAACATAATGAAATTCAATGTTATGCAAGTTCTTTTTCGTGTTGTGCGAGGATGAGTTTAAAGAAAACTGTATATGTGTACCAAACATATATAGATAGTGCCAGCAGCCTGTAAGATGGCAAACACGTTTTTAAGACACTGTGCCAGACTTTCACTAGGTGACAGCATTGTCCAGGTGCTGACACAGGAACAGCGTAAATATCGACAGTCCACTATAGTCATCAGACTTAGTATGTTAGCCCGCGTTTTTTACTTTTTTTATTGTGTGACTACTGCCTGTTGAATACTGTGTGATGTTTAAGAGCTGTTGTCAATTTAGGAGTCTTGTAAATGCTGGCAAACTTGCATTGAGTATGAGGAAGATTACGTCAAAGAGCAATACAGCTTTGTGCTTTGTGTTTATGCAGTCGATATTCTTTAAGGTTTTCATTTGAGTCAGCCTCATATTTAAAAGCAATAGGTAATTCATCTAGTACATCTTGCTCACAGGAACATTGGTAATTGTAGGCATGCCAGTCACAAGCTCGTTGCACGTTTCTTAGCTGCCTAGTTGAGCCGTTGCTGTGACAGTCATCCCAAATTTTTAGGCAGCAGCTGCACTGCTTGCCAAGTAGGCATAGACGGTCTTCATTTACTGTTCTGTGCAGCAGTGTTGGTTGTGCACTGTGGTATCAGGCATATGCTAGTCAATGCATTCTGCCAGCTTTGTAAAAGCCTTTTCTGTCTGATGCATTGCATGTACAGTGCAAAATTCTCAACGAAAAACTGGACTCCTTGCTGAAAACTCTGAAAGAAGAGTCACTGGCCATTGAGCAGTCGGAGCCTGAGGCACAAATTGGCAAGAAGGAACCGGACGAAGACAAGGATGAGAATAGAACAGGCACAGCCCTGAAGCCAACAAAGGTCAGCTGCGAATGTTCATTTGCAAACTTGAGACAGCACCTACTTCTCAGTACACGAGTACAGAGTTACTGCACACTTTCTGCAGTACCCCATGCATGCAACTGTACAACTGTATTTGGTTAAAATGCCAGTGTTTAAGATATATATATATAAAGATATATATATATATATATATATATATATATATATATATATATATTAGAGCTGTGCAAATAGCAAAATCTTGGGTGCGAAGCGAATTCGAATATTGAAGTGTGAGTGCGAATTGAATCGAATATGTTTCGAATATTTCTCGAATATTTCTAGAATATTTTATGAATACTTCGAAGTGAAATTGCAGAAAAAAAGTTAGAGAGGATTCCTAAGGATATTCTTATGAGATAGCAACATGAAAGTGTTTCTTTTCGCTAGGTTGATGAAGCACTGGCGGGGTGGTGTTTCATAGTTGTCTTATCAAGAATGAGGCAATGTAGAGGCCGAATTGTATTTATGTACATGATTTGGTGCGACCAAAGTGTTGCCGACAACACTTTACACGTGATAGGCAAAGATGCCATTTCCTCGGCCTCTCCTCCTCTTTCAACTTCTGCGGAAGCCCAAATGATGTGGCTGACAAGGGTGTGCTCTCTTCAAGTCTGGAGTTCCAAATCTGCCTCGTAGACGTCGATATATAAGAACATCTGAAATTTTGGATGCTAAAAAGCTTCGGCTTCCGATTTTTCGGACTTCCTGCCCAAATTTAAGGTCCAAAACAGCATTAACTGAGCCCCCACCTCTGCCACATATTTCATTTTCATGTTGGAACCAGCGTTTTCTTGAGTTAGTAGTACATTTGCGACCGTAGCAGAGCTTGAAAGGCAGCTTTGCCGCAATACCGGGATGTGATGAGGTGAAGCATATTGAAATTCTAGGGACCACTTCTAATCGGACGTTGACTGCGTCTTGGCAAAGTTCGACCGTAACGGAGCTTGAAAGGCAGCTTTGCCGCAATACGAGTGTGTAATGAGGGGAAGCATATTGAAAATTTGAAGGGGTCACTTTCAATCGGACGTTGGCTGTATTTGTTTTTGGGAAGTTCGAATAGTTTGAATAGTAAAAATCCAGTGCGAATCGAATCGAATAGCAATCGCTATTCGAAAAATATTCGAAATTTCGAATATTCGCACACCCCTAATATATATATTTATACATATATAAAGTTCCACAATATAATTAATTTTCATGGTGCTAAATAACATTGATGTTCTCAACATTATTGTTATAGGTGGTCATTAAATGTGTACACTACACACCACAGCGCAGTATATCCATAATGAGGGCCATTGCTAGAATATGAGTACAGTTAAAACTTGATTTAACAAAACCCAATTTTATGACATTCTGAATCTAACGAAAAACTTTCCATTCCTTGGCAGGCACCCATAGGGTTCAGTGTTGTCGTCAACCCAAATTAACGAAACTAACTCGGTGCCAAAACCCAATTTAACGAAGATTTTCCTGAAATAAAGGCATTAAACATTATTTCTTTCTTGTTTTTGATGCAGTCGGGTTTTTCTTTGATTATGCACTCTAACGCTATTGCGTTAAAACGACCAGCTGCCCGAGTCACAACCCTTCTTTTGTTTTGACGAGGCTGCACACCACCCATGCACAACACAGCGGACTCAACAGTCGCTAGCGCTCTTAAACCATGATGGCACTAGGAGTGGCAGCAATTTTTTGCCCCTGTAGGTGCTCCCACGGGAAAACTATGGCGATTGCTTTTGTTATTTCATGGCTTATGCAACAAATGGCACTCGCTGTCTTCTCTCAACAATCTCGCTCAACCTGCTCATAGTCGCTGCATTTGTTCTCCCCCTTTTTGCATATCAGCAGCCTGTCAGCTTTGCGGTCTACCTGGCCTGCATTTCCCGGACATGTGAGGCTATGTCCAGGTCTTTTTACACTCGCAGGCGGGGCTAATCCACAAGCACAGTGCCTAGGTAGCTTCTGGGGGTGCTGTGTTACAGTTTTAGATTGCAAAGGGCCGAAAAATCCTTTTCTCGATTTTATGAACTTCCCAATTTAACAAAGTAATTCAAGCTTTGCCATCTCTTCGTTAAATCGAGCTTCATCTGTAGTCATATCACGTTAAAGCATTAAAGGTAGTGCTCACACCACAACAGCAAGGTTACATCAAATACCAGTTCAGAGTGGAGCTACAAGTGGACTATTGGAATGTCCAGTAAGCTGTTTGTTTTCTTATAGTGCTAATTCTATGCACGTAATATTATGGTCCATCACAGGCAGGCATCTTTCTTTGAAACATGCCCCGTATAACATTGTTTCTCATGCATTCCTACAGGCTTATAAAGCTAATTATTGTTATTATGCATTGCCTCTCTGTGTTATCTGCAGACAGCATTATACAGCGAGAAGCTCTCATGTTGAGGGCCAACAGTCTCAAGAAAGCAGTTCGGCAAATTATGAGCACACTGAAAGAGGTCAGTTTATCTCATCTTCCATTTCTTTCTTGGTTGTGATTTGGAACCTTCTCACTGTATGTTAATTATGTATAAAGTGCTCAGCAGGAGAAATATCATTCTCTAATTGAAAATCAAATCCTTACTATATCCAAGGGGGCTTCCACTTGCTGCATCTTGCGGTGACAATGCAAGCTGTCGTACAAAAATGAAAGAACAAAATGTGGCCTTAGCTTTTTAGTGTGCTTTCCTTGTATAAGGCCTGCACTGAGGTTGGATTGAAATTGAATACCCCAGATAGCCTTGACAAACAATCTCGATGGGCAAAGTGACAAAAATCTCGATTGGGCTGCGTCTGGGCAAAACAGGGTTAATGTGGGGTGCTTGCTGCAACCATGCATAGTGGAAGCTTCTCTCTGCTGCATTTGTAAAAAGATATCAGCAAGAACATGACCGGGAACCATGTTTTGTAACAAGTAATTTCATTTCTCATTCTTTTCTTAGCAGTCATCGTCTTATCTCACACATCACATGAATGACAAAAGGCAGAAAGAATGGAGAGTTTAATGCATATGTATCTTGCTACCTTGGCTCATGGAGGTTGAAATGGCCAAACAAGGCAGGCACTTTGCTGTGAGCTAACTGATCGACTTTTCGCGGTTTGAAAACAAGGTTGTTTGTTTGTAATGAAGTAGAAAGAGGACATGTGTGCCCGCATCACTCAGTCTGTGTCCGGCACTACTCGTGTGTGTTGTTCAACAAGTCTTACCAGCAAAGCTGATATTTATTTTAAAAGTACTGTTAAGCTGGAGCTGCATGTGCAGCTGCAGGGCCACAGATGTCACTTTTTTTATACATGTTCGACGGGATCCATCACAATATCGTGCAGCCATGTATTGCTACTCAGAGCAGAAAAAAACGCCTTGCGTGTTGCATCGTATGTGCATCCTCCAATGAATTCAGAGCGCAGTCACGTGGCATTTTGGTTTGGTTTCTTCCAATACCACCAAATGGTCCTGCCTTTCACGCATCTTTACGGAACATTTTCTCGGCAAAGCTGGCACACGCATTGAAATCTTCTGACAAAAACTTATGCTGCTGCGGCTAACATGGCTCTGTATGTAGTGTCCACCTTTTGCTTCTGTCAATGTATAGTGTTCAAAATGGATAAAGGAACATTTAGCAATTACGCAACAATAATTCTCATTGCAGTGTTCGGTAATGTTAAAAGTATATTACCTGTGCAGAAATGCACACAATTCATGCCATTGGTATTTATGTCTGCCAATTCAGAAAACGTGGTGTGAAATTACAGCTGCATTTTTCTTGTGCGGCTGCTCTCGCGACAGCGATAACGTGAACATTCGCCGTGCATCACGTTTCTTTCTCGTGAAAAACATGTCATGTGGTTCTAGCTTTGGTCACACAAGATCTAGCAGGTGGGTCACTTGAATGTTGTTTTCTCACCTTCCAATGTAAAGCCGTGGATGAACAGAATGCCCAGACCAAAGTGCGAGAGGAGAATGTGGAGGACGCAGAACAAGTTTATCGGGAGGAAGAGAAAGGCCACGAGGTGCAGCCACCATGGACGGACCTTGTAGACCCTGGCGGAGGAAGCACCCTGGTTGCAGATGCCGAGTTGTCAGCAGAGCTACCTGTGCTGACTACCAGCTTTCATGAGTCATCGGAATGCTGGGACCCCTGGGGCATTGCCATGGGACAGAGTGTTGGTGCACCGCTCAAGGACACACTGCAGGTACTGTCAGGATGAGGACTCGCAAATTTAAGAGAAGGCTGTTTGGTGCCTTTGGACAAGCTTTGATGATGAAGCAAAAAAAGCAAACTTTTGCTACCAAGTGATAATTCGAGGCAATAATAGTGCCACATCCAATTTGCTTTGTCATCTTGCAAGAGAACATTGTTTCAAAAGAGTCACCTGTGTCATGCTTGGATTTGCCATGCAGTGCTCCCACTCTTGCACCAAATGTGCCAAATTGCACCAAACAAGATTTTTCTGCACCATCCTGATAAAGAATGACGATACTGCGCCTAAATGCACCCAAACATTGCCTCCAAGACAGCATGCGAAGGCTGATCTTGGAAGTCATGGCCAAAATTAGTGACCGCATGAAATGTGTGTGGCAATAGTGGCCTGCATACGTGTGTGACGTGTTTGACAAAGGGGCTTAATAAATTGTGCTTTTCGTAGCATTGTCATTTGTCATGGCTGCGCTTTTCTTGCCTGAGCGTATTGCCTCGCTTGCATCAATTGTATTGTGCTGCCTTTTTTTGCGTATAGGACAAATCTTGCCGAGTGCCGACGACTTCTAAGAGGAAGGTTTGCGCCAATGCAATGAAGAAAGATAAGCTTTCTTGCAGATACTCATGTGTTCCTTGCGCGTGCATATATGCGTGGCATTGAGCAGCACCTTTCGCCTTGTTAAAAACGTTGTAAACAGATTCTCATTGGAAATGTAATATTTTTTTTAGTCTAAATGGTCATACTGTCAATAGTATTCGTGGAAACTTGCACCGCAGTAACCTACTGTTTTGTTTTATGCGTCGACCAATGCGGTGCATACTACCTATTGTTGCACAGTTATCAGCCTTCACATTGCAAAAACGTTGTGCACGGATTCAGTTAAACTATGTAATTTATATCTTCTAAACCTAATGGCTTACTGTTGTAGAAATTCGCGGAAGCGTGCAGCACTGTGATGTATTAGCAGTTTGTTTTATGGAACGATCAATTCTGTGCATGTGATGTATTTACGCAGCGGTTCGATACAAACGGTTAACATTCGAGATTGCGTGTTTTTCTGCATAAAACATATTTGTAGTCGCCAGTGTGGCTGATCCCACGCTCTTGTGAGCATTGTGTTCTGCTATGGTTACTTTTTACTGAAGGTGTTCGAATACTCGAATAGTGAGTACACGAATAATTCGAATCGCGAATGGTATATCTAGTTCTATAGTCAATGTGAAGTCCTGCACAGTGCCACACGTTGTGTGCACCGTGAATACCCTCGTGCTCGAGGTTGTCTAGTGAGTGTTTCACTCCATTTTTTGCGCAAACAAAGCGCTGAGCACGACGCAAACAGGCCACCCTGGCTGAGGTAGCGGTCTTTATCCCGTGGTGCATGCTCCTTTGTCTGTCGCGCAGATTGACCTTATGACGTACCCACCTGCTGTAAACTTGTGATAGCCCTTCTGTCTGTTGAAGAAAAACTGGAAAGTAAAACTTTCTGTGCAGTAAGGTTGCCGCAAAATGCAAGTTTACTATCAAACTGAGAACCTCATTGGTATCCATCAGAGTTGTACGTAATGCGTTGCAAGTAATCGATTACTGTAATCAATTAGATTTTCTTGCAATTTTGTAATATAATCGATTACTTTTTCGAAACCAACTTTCTGGGATATTCAATTACATTTTCTTGTAACTGATTACGGGTAATCAATTACTTCTTTTCCAAAATCAAGTTGTAACCAGTCTTCTATGGCAGTTCTCGTCTCGAAAGTATGCGACCGCTCTGTAGGGACCCGTCGTCCTGTCAGACAGGGGGTCCCCTCGGAGCCTGTTTTTTTCTCCTTTTCCTTAGCTTTACCTGCAACGCCTTTTTCAAGCGCCAGCAGCAGCGCAGTGCGGTGCTTCATAGAGGACATGGACACTAGCATCGAAGCACTGTGCAACTATGAGCTGGTGCGCAAGGTGTTCCTTCGTTATAATACTGCCTTTCCCTCCATCGCATGCATTGAGAGTGCTCACTGTAGCAGCTGACCTCTTAGCAAAGAAACGTGAAAGAATCAGCGACAACAACTTTGAAAAACAACTGCTTAAAGTTTAAAAAGGTGTAACACTATATCACAGAAGCCACAGTAAGCCTCCCAGCCATCTCTCTACCATGCAAGCCACAATAGTTCGTTGTAGTTTGAGTAAACTTTGTTATTGTGTTACAGCAATAAAATTTTGAAGGGAAGTAATGCAAAAGTAATTGATTACATTTCTATAATAGCTCAGTTACATTTCTGGGGCTGTAATTGACTACTGTAACCAATTACATTTTAAAGGAAGTAATTGTAATTGTAATCAATTACTTATTTTCTGTAACGTGTACAAGTCTGGTATTCTTACAATGGAACGTCACTAATTCATTAGCTTCTGAGGAAAAAAGAAACATATGATTATATGCTACAGAAATTCTGTAGATAAAAACATATTTTTCAGACCTTCATACACTTAAACCTCGATATAATGATCACAGATATAACGAATTATCGGTTATAACGAAGTAAATGTTGAATAGTCTTGTCATAGCTACAGTGTTACAAATAAACGTTTATAACGAATTTTCGGATATAACGAAGTTATTTTCGTGGCAGATGTGACTTTGTTATAATGAGGTTTGGGTGTATAATAGAACTAAACTGTATTCAGTGCTGGTATACAAATTTGGTGTTTTTGTAGGCTTATGCCACAGGAGCGAAGGAAAGACACGCCTGAACGATAATCGATGCCAGCCAGGAACGTGAGACGTGGCTTCACGTGCCACAGCCTAGCACCTTCTTTATTTTCTTCTCTCGCCATCGCGCGCTCTCGGGTTTGCACGCCGCCCGAACGAGAGCGCTACATTTTCTTTATTAAGAATAGACCATACCATATATCTTGATTGTTATTTAATGATAGGAGACACTCAAGCGTGGACAACACCATGTTGTCACCACAGCAGTATTGCTTTAGAGCATGCCAGTACTATTTGGAATGATGCTTGTCAATCTAAGTGTTCGAAATTTCTTAGAAGTCTTTAGCAGTGTGCATGTAGTTGCTCCAATGGGCTCCAAAATGCATATTTCGGTGCTCCAAACTGCTCCAAAATTAACATTTTGCTGCTCCAAATCTCACTTCGTGAGTGGCACCACTGGCCATGTCTTGTTGCTATGCCATGGCTGCTCCTGGATTCGTGACAGTATGTAGATTGCAAAAATTGCTGAAATTAGAAAAATTTCTGGAAATAGAGACATCATGTTTTCATTTCTCTAGCTCTGCAATAAAAGATGATGTCCTAGTTCTGCAAGTAGCATCTCTTGGCACATATAAATCAGGCAGATTACTGTGTGAATAAGTGGTGTCCCATACATCAAAAACAGCCTCATCTGGATAAAATTGCACAGGCCTTGAGGTTGTCTTGCTCATTGCTTGTGGCAGAAGCAATAGTGGGAGTATGTTATGAACATGAAGTTTAGGGATTACAGCCCTGGAATATATACTAATGAGTTGGGAAGTAAAATTTTTAATGTAGAAAAATGTAAACAAATATTTTTTTTCATATGCTGTAATTTATTACATTATAACTGCCCACTTTAAATTTTTGTAGCAGACACAATTTACAGAGTTATGATATGTGTTAGAATCAGAGCTTCAAGCAGTGTCAAAATTGCCAATTCATTGACTTTGGCATTAAACAAAAATTTAGGCCTAAATTGAAATTACTGTCGCCGTGCGATTTTTCGGACGCTCAAGGGGCCTGAGATAGCATCTAGAAAATCGGGCAGCCAAAAAAACAAATTCGCGCAAAAAAGTTAACTTTATTACCAAGTGGCTTGAAAAACTGGTCAATCTATTTCTGCAGGGTGCTACATTTTCCGTACCAACAGGTCGGCTTGCATGTCGGTGAGGGTGATAAATCCTCACCTTGCCTCTTAGGTAGTCTCATAGCGTATGCTTTGAGATTTGAAACGGCTTTGTGACGTCCGCTTGTGACCGGCCATTTTGCACTTGCCTTATAATTTTTCGCTTTCTTTTCCATCATCAATCGGCTGTAATTTCCTCGCTTCGAAGTTTTTGTCGAGCAGGCAGATGAGAAAGTTGGTGTCAGTGCCATTGGTAACGACTGGCAATGCAAACAGCACAACCAACCACATGTGACACCGTAGGTGACTGACGAGACCATCTGACAATATATGCAATGCGGGTTCGAGGCTGCGGAAAAACAAAAGTGCAGCGATGTTTGTGCTTTCGGCAGTTTTCGGTAGCCTTTGATTCGTGATAGAAAGAATAAGTCCGGAAAATCAAACGAGAAGGGCTTCAAATGTCTAAAATTTTGGACATTTACACTATCGAGCGCATGACAGTGCGATGGCAGAGTGCAGATATTCAGGCAGGTCCGGAAAATAGGGCATACAAAAAAATGTGGCAGGTCTCACTCCTTCTGGGAATCAATTTCATGCAAAGTAGACAACGAGTAGCACCCTATGCCGGATTTTTCGCTTTGAGCCATGCTTTACGAGAGGTATCGAGCTCTTTGTGCAAATTCACTAGTTGTGCCCATGTCATAGGCTTACCTTACACGCAGAGCACACTGGCACGTAAAGGGTAGCTCATAGTCTGACATGACGTTGGGATCCACAAAGTGCACACTACGGTGCGATGATGTGCCTATCATAAGGAGTGGTGGCATATTCGCAATGCTTGGCTATAGCTTGCATACATAGGCACACATATGTAATGTTTGTTACATCGATATAAAAGCCAACACTGCAACTACAATTCATGAACATGGGGTGTCTCTAGAGCCAACGTTTCGACAAGCCATCTGGTCTTCTTCAAGGCTGCAATTGGATCCTCGAAGAAGGCAAGACCGCTTGTCGAAACGTTGGCTGCAGAGGCGCCCCATGTTGACAAATTTTTCATCTCTTCAAGCTTCCATGTTCCCCTGAAATTCTGCCCTTTTTCTGCAACGACATTTGGCATTTTTCTGATATGATGCTTATATAGAGTTTTGTTCAAAAGCAAGTTGGAAGCACTGGCATGGCTACTTGACTGCGATGCAGAAGGCCTGGCTTCGATTCTGGCTGGAGCCAGGATTTCTGTTGTTTGCTTTCATTGTGATATTTCATCCATCGACACTGCCGCCCATGCCAGCACCACATTTTCTCCGACACAGTTTCTTTCACACTATCCCGTTAAGATTGAGTTTGATATGGACTGTAAATCACCTGTGGCTCTTTCGTATAATACGGGCCAAGGTATGAGGGTGTGGGCCACACGTGACCGGTGGAAAGGATTTCGTGAGATAGGTGACACTAAAGTCGCGTTATTCATGCCACGACCTGCGAGTCGTCTTCATCATATACTCACTTCCTCTAATACTAATTTATGTATACGCCAAGTTAAGGTGACGACCACGAGAGCTGGAAAGGTAGATAGAAACGGTCAAAGTGCCCTCAGTTCAATAAGAAATGCGCATTTAAAATTGGTTGGTGACTGTTAAGTGTCCCAGAGTTGGTATCATCCACCTTTTAAATGCATAAGCATTTCTATGCTGACTCAACAGGAAAACTGTCCATGTGCCCCTCTGTCACGTAAGACAATCATCGCCATAAAGAAAGAAATATAAAACAAAAATAAAATTTTCTCTGCAGTGCTGGGATTTTAACCCAGGCCCCCACACTTTGTAGGAGCGCATCTTAGCCACAGGGCTATGCACCCATTCTTTTTTTTTTATTATTATTGTAGCACGTAACATTCGAACAAAAGCAGATACATGTCCACTAAGCTTCAAGCTTAGTGTTGTGGCTTCCAGAAAGGTATGCCGTGTGCCGTACACGTTTACCTTGGCTTCAGATGACACAGATCGTCGATAACGTAAGCAATTCATCTTCATAGCATGTCGCCCGAGGGGGCTGGTGGTATTCCGGCATGACCTCTGCGATTTCCTGCTCAATAGCCCGGCGTAGGGGAGGCAGCAGTGTGCTCGACGGCTGTTCAACAGGCTGCGGGTGAGCGAATGCCAGTAGAGAGAACTGGCGGGCAATCTCCTCGCGCACGAAGGACTTGATTTCGGCGAGCAAGACGGAGTGGTCCGAAATGGCCGACATGCCAGCGAGATCGGCGTCGCGTGATGGAGGTCGACGCGTCATCAGCCGCTGCCGGCGCAGCTCCTCGTAGCTTGCAAACACTTCACAAACTTGCTCATTTGTTCAACAAAGTAAATACGAATGGGTGGATCCAATCATAGGCCTGCGCTCTTTTCTATCATTTCTGCCCGCAATAGTTCTGACGAGCACTACTAGGCATTGATGTGGTCTGCAGTCATGTAGGCGCCATTGCTGTCTTTCTTCACGTTTCCTTCTGGAAATGGGTGAATCTATTATTAGGCTGGAATATCCGCCCGCTGGATGCACTTGTTGCTTTGCAGCTATAGCGGCAGGACAGAAACAATAATGGTAGTCCTTAAGAAAAAAGAGAGAGAGACATTGCCTGATGGAGTTTTGTTCTTTCAGGTGACTCTGGCCACCATCGAGGGTGGTCTTAGTGCAGACAGCTCTCCATGTCCGTCGCCACACTCTCTAATGGCCACCCCTTCACCAAGTCCTTCACCGTGCAGTGTGTCACCACAGCCGGCCAAGGAAGACTGTCGGCCACAGCGGGAACTTCGCCGGTCATCACTGAGTCCATCATCTTTGCATCCGACCAGCCTTGCATTGACGCCCACAACCGAGGAAGACGAGGATCGCTCATGGGGGAGTCCGCAGAGGACCTCGCAAAAGAAGAAAGGTGAAATATCTCGTGTCATTCAGAACTGCTTGCCACTTATGCATGGCTCAGCCCAGCCTTGCAGTGCAGAGAGCCGTGTGGCCACTACGAGGTGCTGAACTTTGACAGATGCTCACTCCTTCGTCCCCCAGAATAAATACGCATGATTTTTAACAGCAAGTTGTTCATTAAACAAATGAACAACAATATATGACATCACCACACAGATGGGCACTGAAATCGTTGATGGATTCACAGGGTTGTTATTGTTCGGTTGCTTCATATGCTCACATTCTTCCTACCTCTGTTCTTTTTTCAAACTATCCCTGTTACTCATGTTTTTACTTCAACAGAATGTGCTGGTAATCCACTTAATTCACATTGAGGTGCTCTGTGGTGACGTTGAGGCCCAGCACAGCATTGTACACGAGACGGCTCATGAGCCACTGGCATGTGCATTGTTGCCTCGCGCTGCCTGCACTTTCTTGGTAGCCTGCCTGCATTTTGCACTTTAAAAAATGATATTTTCAACGTAACCTGAAGGGAGTAAACTAGGCGGGGAAATTGCCTGCAACCTAACACCTCTTCTTCAGCCTGTGTTGTAGATGCTCTACAGCATGCGTAATTAGTACCTCTGCCCCCAATGTGCAGGTGAAAGCAAGAAAGGCTCAGCATCCAAAGCAAGCAGCAGTGTTGCAACCGCACAGTCGCCTACTGGCTCCCGACGCATCAGCAGCGGGAGCACTCTGAAACATCTGGGCCTCTCGTTGCTTCCTGGCGAGCGAAGCCCATCAGAGGAGCACCCACCCTCTTCCACGCATGCGCTGAGCACTTCTCAACAGCACCCACTGCAACTACAGCAGCAGCAGCAACAACAGCAGCAGCAGCAGCAGCAGCAGCGCACTTTCCCCATTATAAACCCACTGGCGTCACTACCCATGTGGCCCAACCTCAACCGTGAGAGTCTGGTGGGCAAGGTGCTACTGGCCAATGCCGATGCACTCTGCGCGGCTGCCTCTCCTCTGATGGATGTTGAAGATGTCTCATTGTAAGTTTCGTTGCATTGTAAAATTTTCAATTATCATGCTCACACTACTAGTTTGTCTCACAAAGAATTAAAGATACATTTCATTCACTTCTAAATATATCTGTTTGTGTATAACGATGCACATTGAGGTGCATAAGTACCTCTTGGGCCAGTTGATGCATGGTGAACAAATAAGCCGTTGTTCGATCGTGCAACCATATTAGGTTGGGGAAAGGCTAGATAGGAGAGGAACATCTTAGAAGCCTTTCATGCTATGCATCATAAAGATAATTGTGTCAGTGATACGTTTGTGTGTTTAACATTCAAAAAATGTGCCTGCTTAGCGGGTAGATAAAATGTGATATTAATTTCACATGTTATGGGAGGAGAGGAGGGTGCGCATGCATGGGATGTTTTGTACGGCTATGTACAGCGGTGATCAAAAGTTCCCAGGGCGCAACGCCTGGCGGAGGAGCCGCAGCTCGCTGCTATCGGTGCGCTGCCATCGCAACCCCGCCTAGGCGCACGCTGGCATCGAGGAGGGTGTGCATCTTTCTCCCTTTCTTGCTCTCCTGGAAAAGAAAGCGAGGAATAAACATGGTGTGTCATGTTCCCTCACTCTCCGCTCTTCAATTTTTTACTACTGTGCAGCGTGCATCGAGGTGGCAGTCTTCCGGAAAACTGATGCATCATGCTTGCGGCCACAGTTAGCTAGGCACCGTATACATTACCGTAGTTTTTGGCTTCCTGGAGAACGATATCGTGCATTTAACTTTCCGTTGGCACTGAGGTGGCTCCCTCAGCCGTCTGCGCAAGCCAATTCGCGATTCGCTGCAGACGAACATGATCGGAGCCCGAAATGGATTGAGAAGCGCTTGTGTTGGGGCTTGTTGGAACATCTTAGTGGAATAAGCAGCGCTGCACAGTAGTATGCAATTTGAAGAGCGAACGGTGAGGGAACATGATGCACCATCTTTATTCCTTGATTTCTTATGAACGAGAGCAAGAAAGGGAGAGGGAGGCACACCCCTCTTCATGCACATGCTCGACGCCAGCGTGCGCCAAGGCGTGATTGCGATAACAGCCCCCCGATAGCAGCGAGCTGCTGTTTGTCGGACGGGCATTGCAGCCTGGGAACTTTTGACCAACCCTGTACATTCCAATAAAGCACAGTTGAAAGTCCAGCGTTCATCCATGCCTAATGCCTTTTTCTTGTGTATGTCTCATGTGTATTCAATGGTACCCCCATTTCAAGTTCATGATGCATATTAAATGACTACGTTTTATGTTTTATTGCTTTGCGATTGTTATAAAGAATGCCTCTGTGTCTGTTGGATGTTAGATATTCGTCAAAATGCATGGGTGTGAAAGTGTCAAATTTACGCTTAGTTTTGCCTTGAAAATGCTTACTGTTATCCTGGGTCCACTCAAAGTGCTTGTAACAGCTTTTAGCCCCAGAGGGGCATTTGAGTGTATGCAAGAAGAAGAATAACATGTAAAGTTGAAATTGAGGTTGGTGTCAGTGTTAATAAAAAAAAAAAGTTTTATCTATCAGGCATGAGAGATTGAGCAGATGGGGGCAAAACATGAGTACGTAGCAGAAAAAAAGAAAAAAAAGACCTTTATATCATAACAATGCATGCTTTTTAAAAACTTAATGACACCAGCTATGAGGGAAGGGTTCTTGTTTTACAGATAAGTTGTAGGGGTAAATTGAAATGCTTCTTTAGCAGTTAGCTCTTTTCTTAATAAGACAGCATACCTGAAGAATAATATATCAAACTAATATTGTGTATGAATGGATTATATACATCCAAGTTTGTTAGGAATATTCATCTTGTGTGCCAATAAAGCTATAGACATCGATCAACTGTTGTGTATATGGGTCCACTTCTAGTGACGAAAAAGGGCAATACTTAAGAAAGTATTCAAATAAGTGAGTGCATAAAAGAAATGTTTTAGATGTGTTGCAATTAGTTTTAATGGATCCACGTGTTAGCACACAAAGTAGTCCAAATAAACTATTGGAGCTATTGGAGTGAATTGTGTCGGTAATTCAATTAGGTTTATGACCTGAGAGGCACTGAAAAGCTAACACCAATATATCAACATCTACCACACAAGCAAAGCATTTGTTTTTATTTTGTTTTTTGCTAACAATTCATTATCCCTCGGCATTCTTCTCATTTTCACATAACCATAAGCTGAGGAGCTTCAGTAGCTCTGTATTGTGCATGTCTGTTATGCGACAGGCTGGGCTCATAGCTTGACCTTTCCTCTTTCTCATAGGGAAGGCTTTGAAGAAAAGTGTGTCATGAACAACTACTTTGGCATTGGTCTGGATGCCAAGATCACTCTCGAGTTTCACAACAAGCGGGAAGAGCACCCTGAGAAGTGCAGGTACAGCCATCTTCAGAATTTCCCATTGTGATACTCCAGGTGAAATGTTGCTGTAATGTTATGTTCAGCAATGATGAGAGCGCCCTGTTGCAACAATGTGCACCACATACCTTCTTCGACATAACTTCATGCTAAAAAACATTATCACTAAGATGACTCAAAAGCCTTAGAGGCAATGTGTTAAGGAGTGAACCATCGGATCAGAATTCAACGAACCATTTGGCTTGTTGTGCCTCAGTTCTTGCTTGTCGAGCCTCCTCTGGCATTGCACGCCTTTTTGGCCTACCACACCGTCCCTAGGGCCCCGGCTCAGTGCCTTTCTGTTTACTCCGCAGCTGTCAATAGGCAGACTTGCACAAATGACGCTTTTGAAACTTTTTTAGTCGCGTGAACACCACAAAGACGAAGCGAACATTTTTGTATGATTTCCTGTTGACGGCCACTGTCGCATGAGACATATAAGCCTTAAAGGGCCCCTAAACCACCTCCGATAATTTTTTTAACATTTCAAGTAAACGCACGCATCAAGTTCAGAATGCGATCACAATCAACAATGCCAGACACAGCAGCGCTGTGAGCTGTGGGCGCCCCACAAATTCCAAGAAACAATCCCTACTCCTCTCCGTGCTCTTTGGCATTCCTCATCCCCTCAGCATTCGCAGTGACGTCAACATTTCGTTTACTCGTCATCTACAACGCCTGCTTGTCCGCTCGCAGGTATGCGTGCTTGCTGCTCTTCCTCCTCGCATGGCAAGGAGCAGCACTCGGTCAAGAGAAGAGACTAGCCGACAAACGGAGCATAGCAAAGGAAAGAGGGAAATGAGCAAAGGCGTCTTTCGTCTCATCAAATGCGTGCAACTCCGCTATTACGGCACTGTTTCGAAAAATTCTCATGGCTGCGTGTTTGTTGTAGATTTGTGCACAACTGCAACACCACAACTAAATTTCAACCTCTGGGTGGTTTAGGGGCTCTTTAAAAGCTGCTGCTCACTGTATTCTGGGCACTGTCAAGATGATCTTTTCACCTAGGAATCCCACGCTTGATATCGGAAGTGACATCAATGATGATCAAAAGGACAGACTGATGGGCTAGTTGGTATTGCATAACTCCTAACAGTAGCGCAAGGAATCACACGGACGGCGACAGGTAAACATGGGACACAGCTGAATTATCAGTGATGACTTGACTCCACTTGTTTCAGCCTGCCACAGGAACTCAGTAGCCATAGTGTTGCACTACAGTGCATGAGGTTGCAGGTTCAATTCAGGCTGTGGCAACCGTATTTCGATGTGGGCAAAATGCCAAAACAGTCATTCACCATGCATTTGTGTACAGTGAGGAATTTCAGGTGGTGAAAATGAATCCATAGTCAACCACTATGATGTGTGTCATAATCAGATCGTTAGGCACAACCAAATGATTCGAACAAACTAGGGGAAAGCATAGAGGGCATTAGTTGTTGTCTTTAACTGTAATGTACTAATTGTGACATAAAGTGTTCAAGTGGACGGAAAATTACCCTTTCCACCGGTGGGAGGTGAAGCCACAACCTTTGAATCGTGTGTCCGATGCTCTACCTCTTTGGCTACGGCACAAGGTGCTGCCCCATCCACTTCGTTGGGGATTTCTGTATGTATAATCCCTGGGAGTGTTGGCCAGTGCTACCCATAGCTCAGGTGGCAAGTGTGGAACACTCTTTTTGCAAGTGGGCATGATGTGGCTCATGATCTTTCACACAAGGGGGCAGCTGACCAATAAACCCTCGTATGCTAATTTAAAGCATTAAATCTTCCCTGGCATAATTGTCTGTTCTATTAATTTGGTTGTGTCTAACATATAAACAAGCCTCTCGAAAAAAAAAAAGAGTTCCCCTTTTTTCGTTCTTAATCAGACCATGGTTCTGGCACATCATATCTCTAACATTTAAATTATGCTCCAGTGGAGAATGTTTTTCTCCTTTCAGTGAACGTAATTGAACGTAAATAATGAACGTAAAGAGAAATGCATAGAAAACTTAGAGTGCATACAGAAAGACGAAGAAAGGTATACAGTCAACTGCCGATTTTTCGAACGCCCGATTTTCCGGACATGCTCGAAAATTCGGACGCTTTCGCGGCACCGTCACCAGCCCCATAGACGTCAATGTATAAGAACGTCCGAAATTTCGGACGCTGAAACTCTTCGGCGTCTGATTTTTCAAACTTTTTGCCCAAATTACGCGTGCGAAAGGCATTAATTGAAGCCCCCACCTCTGCTGCGTCTATCATCTCGTAGGTTCGAACCAGCGCTTTCGCGAGTCAATCTGTTTTCGACAGTATCAGAGTTTGAAAGTCAGCTTTGCCGCATTGCGGAAGTGTTACAGGGTGAAGACCAGAAATTCAAAGGGGCCGCTATCACGGCGCCGTGCGGCGATGTCTACGGATAAGCAGCGAAAATGCATGGAGGCGTGATGGCGGCAGGTGGCAAACGCGCCAGTACGGCTTAATCGCTGACAACCCTTACGATAAGCATCATCAGTTAATTGCTCGGTAGTGCACGTGGCCTCATGCGTATTGCACGCATTTAATGAGCGAGAACCCAAACGCGCCGCGCCACCATTCATGCTGCCTCTTTGAGCGAGACCGCTAAGTGCGCCGCACAGACGCGTTGCCTTCACGAACGAAACCAGCTCGCCATTGCCGCTCCAGTGTGCGGTCCAAGGAACGGAGTAGGCATCACGAACCCTTTCATGACAAATGCGTGCGTACGGTACAGCAACAGTACAGTGACGGCGTAATTTTAGTTGGCGATGTGCTGCACAAAACTAGAAACGATCGGCTTCACACTGCAGCAAATGCTGCGTATCGGCAGAGATTCAGCGATGTGTGTGCGCATCGTTTACGTGCGCACACGCATCGGGAAAGCCGGACGAGTCGACCGCTCTTCCGCCACAGTCTTTGTGTTCCGCGTCAACGCGTTTCTAAACGCTCCATGCGAGAGAGCATTCCGCGCTTTGCTGGTATCAGCGGCGCTCATCATGAGACGCAAATTTGCAGGTGGCGGTTGGCACGTCTTCGCGGCAGTTACCGAATGTATTTGCGAGAGCCTGGGCGCGCACCAAAATTACTGATAAGTGTGCTGGGAGGCATTAAAACTATTTCGGACGTGGCTGTGGCGATTTGATCGCTTGAGCGGAATAAAAAAGCATGAATTCGTTTTTCCGGACTGCCCGATTTTTTGGACGATTTCGCGGTCCCTAGGGAGTCCGAAAAATTGGACGTTGACTGTACATACACTACAGGCACTTTATTTGTGTTTTAAGTTTTTTATGAACATTTAGTACCAATTAGTCGACCTATCCATTCTGTTGAAAAGAAAAATTTTGAAAACTTGTACAGCTTGTCCAGAATTTCTTGCGAGTGAGATTGTTACATGCTGTATGTACTGCAGGTCTCGAACCAAGAATTTAATGTGGTATGGTGTTCTGGGTGGCAAAGAGCTGTTGCAACGCACATACAAGAACTTGGAGCAGAGGGTCCAGCTGGAGTGTGATGGACACCGCATAGCATTGCCTTCCCTCCAAGGCATTGTGGTGCTTAATATACCCAGGTAAGGGGCTTGCAAAAATGAAGTTTACGCTGTGCGGCTATACTTACTATAAGAGTTGATTTCAATCTATGAAATGGCTTTTTCTAAGCAATTTCATCGAAGCATCTGAAGAATGCTGTCGCAAAGATTGGTCATTGCACAAAGCAATAAAGTACTAGTAACTGCACTAATCACCATTGAGCTGCAAATTAAGGTGCGGAATATAGCCAAGTACAGTTACTAGAGATAAAAAATATGATAAGCACCTTTGACGAAGATAATATTCTTACGCCCTTCATGAATGCCTAGTTGATGATGGAAAACTAGCGATCACATTTGCAACATCAGGTTGCAGCAAACCGCCTTCAACATTAGGTGGATACTTCCTGTAGACAAAATGTAGAGAAGGCATGATTACTTAAACAAAATGAAATCACCATCATTCTCTTAATGGAATACTATCAGTTGTATAAAGCATAACATTACTGTCTTTTCCAGTGAACAAAATTGTGCTGGGCTGTCAACATCTCAGCTTGCTGCTATGCATTCACAGTCAAAACACAAGACATTGAAAGCAGCTTATAATATTAGTTCCAATTTCTTGCCTGCTCACAGAGATGACATGTGTCATAGTGGACACATGCCATCGGATAAAGAACCAACATGGCATTCAGGCTTGCTGCATCAAATGGCAGAGTACTAGTAGTTTGTATGGCATCAAACCCTGTCTTTCTTCCTTTATGGTCAGTTAAAGGACTGGTGACACAAAAATTCGGACACAATTTGACTGTTGAATCACACTAATGGGTGCATATAGGTGCCATCTGTACAATATCAGCCACAAATACAGCCGAAAAAGTATTTTAATTGAGTTTTGAAGTTCGTGAAAGTGCCGAATCGTAAATAGAAGCAAAAGACGATGAGGTCATCAAGCGGATACCACGTATGTCACGAGTTCTCGCCGGGTTACCGGAGGCGTGTACGAGACGGACAACGCTGGTAGCGACACCTGATGATGCATAGCCTAACCAGAGACCTACAATATAACATCGCAGCGACTTACCTGCTTACTAATTCTGTGTAAAGCATTAGCAGTGAGATAATTAGCAACTGACAGTATTCTCATTGCTTTTTTTCCCAACAAGAACAGCAACGCAATGGAAAAAATAGAAAAAAAATATTGTAGTTGGACAAAACGCCACAAGATGTCGCCACGGGCTCCACAGTTGCTGCTACTGCTGCAGCCGTCAACAGCTCCGGTAACAAGGTACCCGCAAACTTTAGGAAGTCTACAGACTAACTAAAGCTCTCTGCTGCCGGGATCATATTGCGTAGTGGACAGATAACTGCTTCGGCCCTCCGATGTGCGTACGTGGGACTGGTATGCCTTGAGAACACGGCAATGCCCGATATAAATACGAGTCAGTAAAGCGTACATCACGTCACTTGCATGTTACGCATAAACACTGTTACAGAGCGCCAATGTTGTGATTTCACTGCTTCCTTCCTCACTTCTCATCCTGCTACTTTACGAATGATCGGAGCGAAAATGTTTCAACACGTCTAATGCTGCGGCTACTCCAAGCGTGGCGGAAAACGTCGCCTCAGTTGGACGACGACGACAAGAACAAAATCGCAGCTGCCGGCGAGATTCGCAAAGTGAATCGAGCTTTTCTTACTGATTTTTGCACTCCTCCCAGCTCTTTCATCCATCGCCACACTAGATAAGCAACGTAGTTTGACGATCAAGGAAACAAGCACTCGCAACGCTCAACACCTGCTCAACACAGCAGACGAAACAACAGCACTGACAACATGGCAGAAGCTGGCCAGTGACGTCACTGGCTCTCGCGGTCACCTGATCGAATAGGCCGGCTACGTCATGAGGCCACCGAGTGCTCTTCGAAATCGAAACTGCCTCCGGTCGTAACATACGAGCATATAATTAAACATTTGTCTCGCGCTGGGGCAAATGAGTTTCGTTGCCGCTATTATCGAGTCAGTAGACATTGATTAAGAGCAAAAAACAGAGTTTCACAAATTTTCTGTCACCACTCCTTTAAAATATTGCAGGCAGTCATGGCAGTGCTTACTAATTGAGCATGTTTTATGTTATTCTTTCTTTTGCAGTTATGGAGGTGGCTCCAACTTCTGGGGTGGAAGCAAAGAGGATGATGTGAATATATTTTTATGCCTCTTTAGTGTGTCGCACTGTAGCTGCCACAGCATCATGAGATCATATTGCAGGTTCTGTCAAATGCAAAAACAAAAGCTTTGAAAATTTTTTCATTTGAAATGTGCTTAGTATATTGGAAATTTCTTAATTCAGAATGACAGATAATTTGAACTTACGAGTTAGCTCCAGCAGAGCCATATCTAATAATGGAAAAACACCCACAAATTAGAACTCCTAGATTGATGCAGCAGTTACTTTGAACAAAATTTCGAGCTGTCATGGACCATATTTCTGGCAAACTTTAGCCACATGCAAAACTTGTGTGTGTTGTTAGCAATTGTGATGATACATACCACAGAAATTGAGACTATAGGCTTTGCATGATATGTTGTGTGCACAGCATATGCACCACCTCTCTACGAAATTGGGATACAGTGCTGTGCTTATGTTTAGGCTTTAGGATTTTCTGGCAGATTTCATATTTCAGGCACCATATATTTGGATATTTAGTCACTCACCTTCAATTCCAAATTATCAATCGATGGCTGCATTGTATGCTGTACCGTGTGCATTATCGAACATAGTATATAATAGAACATTATTTTGTTCAAACTTAGTTATACACAAATAATTGTATGATTCCTGTCATGGGAGCGGCCCACTACGTGCTAGTTCACACATGAAGGACCTAAACAAAGTTCTTCCATTCGATTCCCTCAAAGTTAACGGGATTCTACTGTATTAAATTTCACTATAGGGGCCATGACACCGTCACCCAACAATTTGCGGTTTTCAGCGAGAAATAGAAGTACAGGGTCTATTGTGCCTGTACATATATGAAAAATGGACTGTAAAAGAATACTTCAGTGCAAAATAAGCCCTCAAAGTCACCGGTTATAAAGCCCGCCCACCACCAGCAACCGCCATTTTGTCGTGGCCTGTGTGACGTCATGTGCTGCATGGAGCGGAGCCATTGTCTTCTACCAAAGTATCAGCCGCTCCAAATTGTTCAGTTTCAGTGACAAGCTGAAGAAAGCTGAAATAGCTCGATTGCATGCGCAGATGACCACAAAACAAAACCGTTCGCTGGAATGCAGATGCTCGCAGAGCAAGCAGCTTGCTATGTCACGGCTCGCGAGTACGACAGTGTTGCTTGACTCCCAGGCCGCTCGCTTGTTTCAAGAATATTCAATTATAAGTTAATTGTTGGACCAAATGCCCTAAAATTTTGCCAGCTTGTTTGTGAACACACAAGGATGAACCCACATAACACAGTTTATGATCAAAATTTGGGTGTCGTGGCCCCTTTAATGGTTTAATAATGTTTTTCATAATTGTACATCATGAAGAAAAGCACGTAGTAAATCCATATGTTTAAATCGTTGTACAGCTGACTTTTGGTAATTAGATCATTACATTTTTGACAGAAATTAATGATTCAGTGGGTCATACTAAAAAACAATTTGGCAGATTCCACGCGTTGTGGGAATCGGTTTCATGCGAAGCAGTCAGCGAGTACTTCTATGCTGTATTTTATGGCTTTGAGCCAAGCCTTACGAGGTGGATCAACGTGTTTTTGTAAGTGTACTAGCTGTGTGCACATCGTTGGCTTACCAGGCATGTTGACAACACTGGCGTTCAAAGGGTAACTTATGGTGCGACGTAACGTCAGCCCTCACGTTAGAGTACATACGTCAGTATTATCAAAACTAAGTGCACTTATGGTGCAGTGATGTGAATATCATACGTAACTTTCGTTAATGTATTCATCCGGGGTCGAGCAGTGCTTCAATATAGCTTGCTGAATCATAGGAATACAAGTGTAATGTTTATTGGACTGCTATAAAAGTGGAGCTAACACTGCAACCACAGACGTTAATCTGATATGGCGCCTGTATCGTAGGAGTACATATGTAGTGTTTATTGATTTATTGTAAAATTAGATCGACAGAACCACAACTATAATTGACGTTGCACCGACATTAGGCGTGCATAGGCTTTTTTTCCTGGAAACAAATAGCGCGAAAAAACGTGGGACTAGTAGAAGAAACGTTTTCACGCCACGTTTTTTCACGCTATTTGTTTCCAGAATGAATTACCAACTCGCCCAACAGTCTATCCTTTTTTTCCTAACCAGTTTATAGACCTGGCGTGGCTCTGTGGTAGAATGCCTGATTGCCACGCAGAATGCTTGGGTTCGATTCCTGCTGGGATCCTAATTTTTATTCTTTTCATTCATCGGGTCAACACTGCTGATGTTGGTTTTTCTTAACACTCTCGCATTTAAATTACCAATGTTTGTTCTTGCCGTTCCTGGGTAGATATAAACTGTCAATCACCTGTGGGGCATACCCGTACACCACGGCCCATGGTAAACGTGTCTGGAGGAAAGGGTTTGACAACATACGCGACAGGGTTTTTACGTTATTCATGTCATTATCAGACAGCCATATTCGTTGAATCATCTTACCCTCCCATGCCAATTTTGGTCTACACCAAGTTAAGGAGGCGATAAGGAGAGCACCCACCAGACGTAGGCGGCTAGACAGACAGACAGACAGACAGACAGACAGACAGACAGACAGACAGACAGACAGACAGACAGACAGACAGACAGACAGACAGACAGACAGACAGACCTACCTGACTGACTGACTTACTTACTTTACTTACTTTACTTACTTTACCTACTTTACTTACTTTACTTACTTACTTTTGTGTCTGCCTATGTATCGATCGATAAGTGCCAAAGGTTCGCTAAGAAATGCTTTGCACTTAAAAGCAAGGACAATGAATGCCCGAGCATCGTTGCTTTTTACATTATTGTAATATGCTACTGAATCGAATAAGCATCTAGCTTTCATGTGTTCAAAGTATAAGAAAAAATGAAGGATCTCCTAAACGAACTAGAACGCTTGTGTGTACCAAATTTTAGACAAGAATAATGTAGGTTCTCTGCAGCCCTTATGTTATCATGAGGTGAGCACAATGGTGTATGCTGTCTGTTTTTACGACAGCCATTGCAGTGTTCAACATGAATTGTTGTCTTTTACTGTAGTGCACTAATTGTGATGTTAAGTGAAATTAATTGAAGTGGATGAAAAATCACCCTTTCCGTCAGTGGGATCTGCAGTCACAACCTTTGCTCTACCAGTTGAGCTACTGCAGAAGGCGCTTCCCCGTCCACTTCGTTGGGTATTTCTGTGCACGTGATCCCTGGGAATGTTAGCCAGTGCCACTTGTAGCCCAGGCAGTGAGTGTGGAACACTCTTTGAGGGCGTCACAGGGCACGTGATCTTTGCACGGGGTGGCAGCTGACTAATAAACCCTCTTATGCTAACCTATGGCATCAAGTCTGCCGTGGTGAGTAGTGGGTTTATCAAGATATCAATCAGGATAACATCCCTGTACATTAATTAACTGGCATGATTATAAAAAGCTGAATTTATCCATAATAGAATGATGTGCCAGACAGCATTCTTGTGCTTTTCGTGATCAAAGATGTGTTGCATTGGAAAGAGCAACTGGAGCATTTGCTTGTTGCTTCTGTGCAGGTCTTTTATGCGCCGGCCATAGATGACAAGATACTGGAGGTGGTTGCCGTCTTTGGTACCGTACAAATGGCAGCATCCAGAGTCATCAATTTGCAGCACCACAGAATTGCACAGGTGCTCATTGCTGATTTTCCTTTCTTTTAAACACGGAGAAAAGTGTCATCGTGAATGTTTCCTTCCTGGGCACGCCTGTTAGGGTGGTGTTGCACTGCTACGAGAGCTTCGATTCCTGCCTCGGTGATAGGGTTGCCACCTGTCTGGTTTTAGACCGGCCTGGCCGGTTTTTTACAGCGAAAGCTGTTATGAGATCATTTCAGCGCCCGTTTTTGGCGCCGTGGTTGTCCGCCGCCGCCGCCAGTGTCCGTAACCACTATCTCTCGAAATAAGAAAAAAAAGCCGAATAAGAAAAAAATTCCAGGATGGAACGAGGTTCGAACCTGGGCCCTCTGCGTGGGAGCCCAGTATTCAACTTCTGAGCCATGCCGGTGCTTGAAACTGCTTTGCAAAAAGGTCCTATACAGACTTCATGTCGGGAAAGAACCACATTAACATATGTAATGTAGCATGGTAGAGAGTAAAATAAGACCAAGCGTCGCACAATGCGAATTCTGTAACCAGGCATCACACAATGCGAATTGCGCAACGAGTAGGTTGTTGAATGCTTCCAACCCATTACAAAGGGCTCCACCATAATTCTTCATCGTCATCAGGCACAGCATCAACAAAGTGCGCATAATGCCTTACATGCGTTTAGCAGGTACCACGGCTCTCCATAGAATGACGAAAAATGGCACAGTGCCTGCTGTCCTACTTCTAAAAAATTACAATGATTTTTAGCGTAGTGGGTTCCTCGCAAGTGCACTTGTATTGGCTGCCATGGAAGCCCATAAGCGCATGATCCATTTCCTCGGGGTCTCAGTAAAGTTCTTCACCCCCCCGTCTCTCTCCCACGTCAACGTATGTTATACAGCATGGCGGGAGAGGGAAATGGCGACTGGGCGTCACCCAATGCAAATTACATAACTGGTGGGCCGTTTTAAAGCTTCCCACCCATTACAAAGGGCTGAGCCATAATTCTTCATCGTCATGAGTCGTCGCGTCATCAACAAAGTGCACATAATGCCTTACAGACGTGTAGCTGGTGCCTTGCTTCTCCGCAGAATGACGAATAATGGCTTAGTAGGTGCTTCCCAACTTCACAAAAATTGTGATTTATGGCGTAGTGGGTACCTTGCAAGCGTACTTGTATTGTAGCCCAAGAGAGCTTAACGGGCTCTAGAAACGCCGCTCTTCCAGCTTTCGCTGTGACTTTGCTGTGGTTTCAGCGCAGGCCTGGCGTTTATTTTTGGTGGTGGGCCAGTTGCCGGTCTACACCAGCTGCCATTGGCCATTTTTCTCCATAATATCGCGATCATTTATTTTTTTTTTCGTTTTATAAGCTTCAGTTCAGCAACTACGACGATAAATATTTATCGTCAATCACCAAAACTCTTATGCTATTAGTCAAGCACTTTCTAGGATCCCTTTAAGTGCAGCGATCATTGGAATAGAGCATATGATTGCATGTGTATGGTACATGAATATCCGACATTTTTGTGGCATATGCACTCTATACATTTTAACGTTCATTTGTGTCGATAATGCCACTGGCCTGTTGGATTCAGACATAAAGAAGAGCTTTTTATGGGCGAAGTATTGCGGTTGCTTTTCAGTGCAGCACACATTCAGAGCAATAAGCCAAGTGTCATTTCAATCATGGGTATTTTTGCCAGCAATTCGACTAGTTGGTTAGTGTAGTCTGCTGTTCTTGTTTGTGCATTAGGTCTTTTGGCTCAAGGAAAACACTGTTACATTAAATGGCACTGCAGGCCAAAGACTTGACATAGCACCTATTGTTCAACATTAATTTAATCTGTTAACCCATCCCGGTTTGGGGCCGGTTTTTTTTTTTTGTTTCAGGAAAAGGTGGCAACCCTAGTCGGTGGTCGCATTTCTCTGTGCACGAAATTCTCGTGTGCTTTGACTTACATGCACATTAAAGAACCCTAGGAGGCTAAAAATTAATCTGCAGTCTAACATTACAGCACGCCTCGTTATTATATAGTGCTTTCTTCACATCAAACCCCAGAATTTCTTTCCAGTGCACCTTCCTGCTGTGGACACAACAAAGCCCTTCTCTTTTGCTGTTTTCTTCTCCATAGTTTTAAAAAGTGTGAAAGCAAAGCACTGCACAGGTTAGAATGGTCAATGTAACTAAATGGAGCCTTGATGCCAAGTATTGCTTGGAGATGGGATCATTGTCACATGTTCTATGATTTCAGGGCAGCGAATAAAATGATTTTAGAGGAAATAGCTGCCTTTGCCACACTTGGTGTCAATCCTGTCCACTTTCTGTCCATGACGTATGACTGATGAGAGTTTTGCAAGACATCCCCAAATTTCTTGGTACTGCATGTGATTTAATTACTAATTACCCTTCTAGAAATTTCCAAGAAGTGGTAAATGCAAATATTCGTTCATATGGCAGGTCATCTTTTAAAGGGGCTCTGCAACACTTTTCCAAGTAACCATCAAATGGCTTTACTAAGGAAGTTTGTTGTCTCACGAATTGAATGCAGCAAGAATTTTTAGAATCCGTCAAGTACGAGTGGAGTTACAGAGATTTGTTGCATGCTGTAATTGCTTTCTTTCTTGTCTCGTCTCAGTGAATGCGCTGGAAGCTAAGCAGGGAGGGATGGCACGGGCGAAAGAAGTCACGTCACATGCGTGTCGTGACCTTGAGTGCATTTTCTTTTTTTTTCTTTGAATGCGCAACTAACCTTCAGTGAGATCACGCGCGCGCGTGGGCACATGGCGGCCACTCGCGGCGGGTGCAGTAACTATGCAGCCAACAAGGCTCAAATCAGCCAGTGGCCGTGAATTTGGGTATATGGTACAGTCATTTGAGTATATGGCATCATTTGCAGAGAGAAGAGGGAGTGATCTTTCGCTGACCTTGAGAATTAATTGTAAATTCCAGGCCGCGTGCTGTGCCATAATGTTTGGCTCATGTGTTCTCAGGAGCTCGACGACCGATGGGCAGTGTTTTCTGACCATGGTGAGAGAGGGCCTGTTTAACACCTTCATTCCAATTGATCACAGTGCCGCTCAGTCCGCATCACAGTGACTGGGGATGAAGGAGTGCCTGTTCAAGTGGACGGAGAGGCCTGGGTGCAGCCTCCGGGCTACATTTGTATAGTGCACAAGAACCGCACCCAAATCCTGTGCCGCAACAGGGTATGTTTATATCTTGCATGTCATAGATGCTATGTTTTACACGTATGTAATATTTTTATGTCAATGCACTGCAGAAACACAATGCACTGGCGTCACATGCTACGTCACATGTTGGCGTCACATGCTACGTGACGCCAACAGGCAGAAAAAGAGTGTTCCACACTCGCCT